>NC_134357.1:11416929-11516929 GCF_048569485.1 Anomaloglossus baeobatrachus | reverse complement strand
GTCTGCAGAAATCACACTGCTGTGGTTACAGTCACACAATCCTTTGTATTTTGCTTATTGTCAATATATCATCAATTTTTTTGCATCATTCAAATAAGACAATACAACAGGGACTTGTGTGAGTAATAAACATTCAGAGTGTTGCAGCCGCTGCGTTCATTTCCAGGAAGGTAAAGTGGTGACAAACGCTTCTCACATCCTCAAGTTACCAGTTTTAAAATGTGATTTCTAAGCCGAGCGGCGCACACAAATCTGCGCTGGAAATCCATTAGTGGCCGCTCTGCCAGGGAGAGATAAGCGCTGGAGAAGATTGTGCCCACTCAATGCATAAGCCTCAGCCCGTACCGGGGAGTGCACCGAAGTCTTCTTATAAGGCGATGCCAGCTGGGAGCATCTTAAAGGGATATTCCAGTACACTCAGTAAATATGGCGGCCGGGGAGCACACGGGGTTTAATGGTGATAATTATGGGTTATTTTGTACAGTGGATTCATCTTAAAGTTAACTTCCATTTATTTAGGGTTTTTTTTACCTATGCGCAGATTTTCTGCTTAGGAATTTTGCTACAAAAGTACACAATGGATTTAATTGCGGATGTGAACTGCCCATGTCTACTCATCCAGGGTAGTGCAGGACGAGAGAATAAAAGAAGGGGTAACATTAAGTTATTCTGCCCTTATACTAAATATATTGCAAGGATGCCATCTACCATGTCTTATTTATTATAGTGATACTCTTCATTGTAGAGGTGCTGTGGGGGTCCTCAGTCATCAGAGCTCAGTGTCACCGTTCTATCTTCACAACTCCAGTTCCACACCTGAGAAATACCACTGCATCTGCACATCTATAACTCCACCCCTGAGGAATGCTACTGCATCTGCACACCTATAACTCCACCCCTGAGGAATGCTACTGCATCTACACACCTATAACTTCACCCCTGAGGGATGCTACTGCATCTGCACACCTATAACTCCTCCCCTGAGGAATGCTACTGCATCTACACACCTATAACGTCACCCCTGAGGAATGCTACTGCATCTGCACACCTATAACTCCTCCCCTGAGGAATGCTACTGCATCTGCACACCTATAACTCCACCTCTGAGGAATGCTACTGCATCTACACACCTATACTCCACCCCTGAGGAATGCTACTGCATCTGCACAACTATAACTCCACCCCTGAGGAATGCTACTGCATCTGCACATCTATAACTCCACCCCTGAGGAATGCTACTGCATCTGCACACCTATAACTCCACCCCTGAGGAATGCTACTGCATCTGCACACCTATAACTCCTCCCCTGAGGAATGCTACTGCATCTGCACACCTATAACTCCACCTCTGAGGAATGCTACTGCATCTACACATCTATACTCCACCCCTGAGGAATGCTACTGCATCTGCACAACTATAACTCCACCCCTGAGGAATGCTACTGCATCTACACACCTATAACTCCACCCCTGAGGAATGCTACTGCATCTACACACCTATAACTTCACCCCTGAGGAATGCTACTGCATCTACACACCTATAACTTCACCCCTAAGGAATGCTACTGCATCTGCACACCTATAACTCCACCCCTGAGGAATGCTACTGCATCTGCACATCTATAACTCCACCCCTGAGGAATGCTACTGCATCTGCACACCTGTAACTCCACCCCTGAGGAATGCTACTGCATCTACACACCTATAACTCCACCCCTGAGGAATGCTACTGCATCTACACACCTATAACTTCACCCCTGAGGAATGCTACTGCATCTACACACCTATAACTCTTCCCCTGAGGAATGCTACTGCAGCTGCACACCTATAACTCCACCCCTGAGGAATGCTACTGCATCTACACACCTATAACTCCACCCCTGAGGAATGCTACTGCATCTACACACCTATAACTTCACCCCTGAGGAATGCTACTGCATCTACACACCTATAACTCCACCCCTGAGGAATGCTACTGCATCTACACACCTATATCTTCACCCCTGAGGAATACTACTGCATCTACACACCTATAACTTCACCCCTGAGGAATGCTACTGCATCTACACACATTTAACTCCACCCCTGAGGGATGCTATATCATCTGCACACTTGTAACTCTGCCCCTGAGGAATGCTATATAATATGCTCACTTATAAATCAACCCCTGAGGAATGCTATTGCATCGGCACACCTATAACACCACCCCTGAGCAATGCTATTGCTTCTGCACACCTATAACTCCACCCCTGAGCAATACTATTGCATCTGCCCACCTATAACACCACCCTTGAGGAATGCTACTGCATCTGCACACCTATTATTTCACCCCTGAAGAATGCTACTGCATCTGCACACCTATAACTCGACCCCTGAGGGATGCTATATCATCTGCACAAATATAACTCTACCGCTGCTGCACACCTTTAACTCCAACCCTTAGAAATGCAATATAATATGCTCACTTATAAATTCACCCGTGAGGAATGCTATGGCATCTGCACACCTATAATTCCACCCCTAAGGGATGCTATTTGCATTTGGCCACCTAAAACTCTATCCCTGAGGAATGCCATTGTATTTGCTTTCCTATAACGCCACCCCTGAGGAATGCTATATCATCTGCTTTCCTAAAGCTCCACCCCTGAGGAATAATTTTTCAGATGCTCACCTAAACTTCCACCCTGAGGAATGCTATTACATCTGCACACTTTAAGCATCACTTTTGAGAAATATAACTTCATCTGACCACCTTAAGCACCACCCTTGAAGAACGCTACGGCACCTGCAGTATAGAGCTCTGCGATTGATGAATGCAATGTACACACCTGTAATTCTGCTTTTGTGGTTGCTACTGTACATATTGGTGATATATGAACAATTTATTGGATAGAGACAATAGTAATTAACGTGTATAAAAGGAAATATCAAAATATCAAAGTCACTGAGAAAAAATACTTTTGTTTTTTTGGGGGGTTGTTTTTTAGGAGGTGAAATGGTTCTTAGCACATACAAATTGCTCTTCATATAATAAAAGCTATGCAATTTTCTATGTATTTTTGTGCTGACAGTGAATTGATATATCTATTATTTGGTTCTGCTGAACTCAAATCTGCTGTGATGTTATAACTGCTACATCTATACCCCAGCAAATCTAATTCTGAAAAATGTCCCCGAATAGCAAACATTTTTCAAGCGTAACTGCCATATAGTGCTGCCAAATAACTTTATTATATAGCTCAAATAATACAAATATTACCCTCATATAGCACATTGATTTGTAGTATGTAAATATTTCCAGCATATAGCACATTATATATATATATTTTTTATATATGTAGATATATATATATATATATATATATATATAGTATATAAATATTACCAGCATATAGCACATTGTATATATATAGTACTAGCTGTAGTACTTGGCATTGCCCGGGATTGTAACTGTTTCTCTGTTTCTCTCCCAGTCTCTGTCTGTCTCTCTCTCTATTTCCTTGTTTGTCTGTCTCTTTCCCTGTCTGTCTCTGCCTGTCTCTATCTCTTTCCTTGTCTGTCTGTCTATTTTCCTGTATGTCTCTTTAGCTCTTTCCTTGTCTGTCTGTCTCTTTCCCTGTCTGTCTCTTTCCCTGTCTGTCTCTCTATGTCTTTCCCTGTCTGTCTCTTTCCCTGTGTCTGTCTGTCTCTTTCCGTCTGTTTCTTTCCCTGCGTCTGTCTCTTTCTCTGTGTCTGTCTCTTTCCTATGTCTGTCTCTTTGTCTGTGTCTGTCTCTTTGTCTGTCTGTCTCTTTCTTTCCCTGTCTCTCTTTATCTGCCTGTCTCTTTCCCTGTCTGTATGTCTGTCTCTGTCTGCATGTCTCTTTCCCTGTCTGTCTGTCTCTTTGTCTGTCTGACTCTTTCCCTGTCTGTCTGTCTCTTTCCCTGTCTGTCTCTTTGTCTGTCTGTCTCTTTCCCTTTCTCTCTGTCTTTTTCCCTGTCTGTCTCTATCCGTCTTTTTGTCTCTTTCCCTTTCTGTCTGTCTCTTTCCCTGTCTGACTTTCTCTGTCTGTCTGTCTTTCTCATTCCCTGGCTGCATAGTGACATGCCAACATTCCATTCAAGGCCATGGCTGCGCATTCTTCTGACGTTTTGGCTGCATTGTGGCTCCCAGCTCCATTGACCTTAATGGAGGCAGGTTTTTTGGCGAATAACTGTAAGGCGCGGGCTTAAAATTTCCCCTCAACACATAGTCTGTGATGTTCCCTGAGTCACATGAGGCGTCTGTGAAAAATTTTGTAATTGTACATGCGATGGTGCGAATTCCTGTAGAGGACATACACACACACACACACACACACACACGCATACACTCAGCTTTATATATTAGATATAAATATTACCAGCATATACCACATTGTATATACTGTATATATATAGTATATAAATATTACATCTTTCAAAAACGCAAATAAAATGACCACATAGATCCTGCATAATACTGCCATTAAGTTCTAATAATAATGCCGCCATACCCTGATAGCTATTTTCTGTGCGTTCATTGTATAATGAAATGTTCAATTATTTGTTTCTTTTCATCATAATTTTTTTTATTTTGCTCTTAAGGTGCATTACCAAAATATTAATATCCACGGGATAGGGAATTATTGACCATTAGGGTCTGACCTCTGGGATCTGAGATAGTGTTTAGCTCTTGGCTATAGATAAGGAGTGGAGACGGGTCAGGACTGTGCACAAGTTCACTATTAAAGACAAACCAGTTCCAACCCCTGAATTTTGGATCATAGGGGTCCCAGCAGCTGGACCCCAGTGATCAGGATCCTAAGGATATAGAATATTTTCATATTTTGGGAATAGCCCTTTAATTAATCTGAATCAACTGGGGGCCGATTAGAAAGATCTGATACATTGTAACGATCTGATACATTGGAGTGATCTGATACATTGGAGTGATCTGATACATTGTAACGATCTGATACATTGCAGTGATCTGATACATTGTAGTGATCTGATACATTGTAGTGATCTGATACTTTGGAGTGATCTGATACATTGCAGTGATCTGATACATTGTAGTGATCTGATACTTTGGAGTGATCTGATACATTGGAGTGATCTGATACATTGGAGTGATCTGATACATTGCAGTGATCTGATACATTGCAGTGATCTGATACATTGCAGTGATCTGATACATTGCAGTGATCTGATACTTTGGAGTGATCTGATACATTGCAGTGATCTGATACATTGCAGTGATCTGATACATTGGAGTGATCTGATACATTGCAGTGATCTGATACATTGCAGTGATCTGATACATTGGAGTGATCTGATACATTGCAGTGATCTGATACATTGCAGTGATCTGATACATTGCAGTGATCTGATACATTGCAGTGATCTGATACATTGCAGTGATCTGATACATTGCAGTGATCTGATACATTGTTGCGAGCTTTGCAGCTGTCTGAGCTGAACTAGAGCAGAAAAGGTTGTAGATGATTCTTTATAAAAGTGTGAAATTTAATGTTTTCCTTTTTGGGGGAAAAGTCTGAGTTTCGATTGTAATAAAAAAATCAAATCTGAAATAAAACATAAATCTGTGGACGGTTTCGCTCTCACATAAACCCCATCGGGGGCGGCGCAGGATTTCTGTGTTTCTTGATTGATTTAGAAGCAGATGATGAAAGTGTCGGTTTATCTGCATGCAGTGTAAGCAAAACCAGCGCCACTGACAAATTGCTTTTCACAAAAACGACACAAAATGCGCCTGTAAAGTCTGCAAACGCCGGGCGCCAAGATTAATGCAGAGGAGCAATTTAGGGAAGGAATTTGCCCTATCAACACTTAGCAGAGAGAACTGTGAGACGTAGACAAGGCGAAAAACGCGTCGTGCATGAAGATAATGAGTCCTGGTCACTGTGAGGGGAACGTCAGAGCGCGAAAAACACCCAAAACGCCGGAGCAGGAGGCGGATGTCAGTGCTGATAACGGTTCAGGAGCTCGCAACCACTCTCTGCCCACCTCTCTGTACGATTGCAGGCTCCTGGTCACAACGTAAGGGTAAAATGTTTGGGATTGAGAGGCTCAGATGTGACACTGAATACAGTGTAAGGCCTGTGCCACACATCCGTGCTGCCGGCACGTGTTTGTCATTTTTTGCACGTACCGGCGGCACGGAGACACTTTAACCAATGCTACCCTATTGTAGCAGGCACACACACGTAAAACCACACGGAACGTGTGTCCGTGTGCGTTTGTACGTGTGTGCGATTTTCAAAGCGCTGACATGTCCGGTTTTTCGCCGGCAGCACGGGTGTTACACGGCCCGCACCCGTACCACACGGGTGTAGTGTGGATGCGGTCCCGTGTGACACGCGCCGGAGAAAACACACATGTCAGTGAAAAAAAACAAAAACATTAACTCACCTTCTCCAGCCCTCCTGTCTCTGCCGCTGCTGCCTCTTGCTGCCGACCGCCGCTCATTATTCTCATTGAATATTCACTTCACAGCCTGGCAGCAGCAGCAGCGGGGAGACGGGAGGGCTGGAGACCGAGGATCAGCACCACGGACAGCAGCGCGGACATCAGGAAGGACCAGGTGAGTATAATAATTACCGATTCTACGTGTGCTATCGCGGATAGCACACGTAGAACACACGTGTCACGCACGTACCAGAGACACGTACTTACCTGCACACAACACGCAGGGAAAATACGTGTCTCTCGGCACGTGCGTGAAATTCACGTGAGTGTGGCAGAGGCCTAAGGCTAAGTTCACAAACTGCATTTTTGCAGCAAAATCTGTAAAAAAAAGCTGCATTTTTTGCTGTTTTTCATGCATTTTTGCTTCGTTTTCGCTGTATCATTGTCCACAATTCATGTTCAAATAAAGTTAGTTTCATTCACCAAAAACAAAGTAAAAAACAAAAAACGCACCAAAAAACGCAGCTGTGTTTTTTTACTTTATCATTGCTTTCAATGGTGAAAAAAATTGACGCGCGGCTTCTTTAAAAAAATCAGCTGTTTTCCATTTGGGCTATGTTCACACACTGCAACTTTTATTGCGTTTTTGGTGCATTTTTGAGGTCACAAAGATGCACCCAAATGCCTGCATTACCTTCCCCAGCAAAGTCTATGAGACTTCTATTTTGCTGTCCACACTGGGCATCTTTGTTTGGCTGCATCCTGGATGTGTTTTTGGAGATGCAGCATGTTAATTATTTTTGCGTTTTTCCAGCATTTTTGATCCCTTCCAATCAATAAATTTGACTTAAAAAACGCTATGGGAAAAATATCGTAAAAACACTTCAAAAACACTGCACATGGCCTAAGGCAATGTTCACAAATTGCGTTCTTGCAGCGTTTTTACTGCAGTGAAACCTGTCAAAAAGCTGCGTTTTTGCTGTGGTTTTCTTGCTGAGTTTTCATGCATTTTCACTGTCTCATTGTCTACAGTACATGTTTAAATAAAGTTAGTTTCAATCACCAAAAATGAAGCAAAAAAACAAAAAATGGATAAAAGAACACAGCTTTGTTTTTTGCACCTTCTCGTTGCTCCCAATAGTGAAAAAAGCAGCAAAAACGCTGATGTGCGGCTTCTTTAAAAAAAATGTAGCAATTTTCCATTTCAGTCAGGAAAAGAAAGTGCAATCTAATCGGTTTTACTGGTCCTGTGCGCAGCTTTTTATTAGCTTGTATTTGCATAAAACCAATAAAAAAAACATGCAAAAAACGCAGCAAAAATGCCCTGTGTGAACAGCACCTAATGGAAAGGTATTGCCCCAGTTATCATGTGGTCTGCGATCCTTTTGATAGTTCCCTACATTCGGTGCCATTGGGTTGTGGATAGTGTTGAGTGGACCCGGACTGGAAAAATCCGGATCCGCGCGGTTTGAGCGGCAGATCCGAGTCCGACCCAGACGCGGGATTCCGGGAGCACGATCCGGAATTTTTTTTTTCCTCTCTCTCTCTCCCCGGATTCCGCTACTCATTGACATATATTGACCAGATTCTGGATCAGATCTCGGACTTCCATGTCAACCCGACACTGATCCGCCGGACCCGGATTATTAGCAATGCGCTCAACTCTAGTCGTGCTCTACCTGGATGGATCAGTATTTTAGGCTTTTCCACCTGGTTGCGGAGGTGTTGCACATGCTGTGGAATCAAATGAGGCTTCCGAGAACTAAACCAGAGCGAGGACAAAACAGGGTGATAACAAAAATACACAACGGTTACTTACCGGTAGCCGGTTTTTCCAGAACCCATGACAGCACCACGTGAGAGAGGGATCCGCCCAGCAAGGACAGGAAACCATTCTGAATAAAAGGGCGGTACTTCTCCCCTTCGTCAGTTGATTACCGAGAATGAGAGGACCTCCAACAATCATTAGAACTTACCCCACCACCACTAAACACTCACAAGCACACCGAAAAGTGCACACCAAGGATGAGAAAGGGAGGGAATATAAGGGTGCTGTCATGGGTTCTGGAAAAACCGGCTACCGGTAAGTAACCGTTGTGTTTTCCCCTCACCCATGACAGCACCACGTGAGAGATTTCCAGAGAAACCCATTTAGGGAGGGACCACCGCCTCAAGCACCCTTCTACCAAACGAAAGAGCAGCCGAGGAGGATAGGTCCAACCGATAGTGTCGGAAAAAAGTAGATCGTGAGGACCAGGTAGCGTCCCTACAAATTTTTTCAATAGAAACCTGTGCACGTTCAGCCCAGGAGGTAGACACGGCTCAGGTGGAATGGGCCCGGATGTTCTCCGGAACAGGCGCTCCACTGGAGGAGTAGGCTAAAGCAATGGCCTCCCTAATCCACCTAGCGACAGTACTCTTGGACACCCCCTGACCCCTGGCATACCCTGAAAGGAGATAAATAACGACTGTGTCTCCCTCACTGCCTTTGCGACCGAAAGATAGTGTAGGAGGGCCCTTCGTACATCTAGGGTGTGAAGCTACGTTCCCCCTCATGAGTGGGACGGCTGGAGAATGAGGGCAGGACGATTTCCATGAAAAAGAGAAGCAACCTTCGGGAGATACGCCGGGTCCGGACGCAAGATGACTCCACCCTCAAGGACCTGAGGGTAAGACTGCACTACTGACAGGGCCTGTAAATCACCGATCCGCCGTGCCGAGGTTAATGCGACTAGCAAGACGGTCTTCAGGGTAAGCAAATACAGGGAAAGCTTAGTCAGGGGTTCAAAGGGGGGCAACGACAAGGCCCCGAGCAACACCGACTAAGGACAGCAACGCCAGGGAGAGTTGTCGGCAAAAGGGCCAAAGGGGAGGACTCGTGAGGGCGTCCAACCCCAAGTTGATCCGCCGGTGGACTACAGGCATGACCTCACAAGCTGAACAACCATTTAACCCACCGGTTCGCTGCCAGGCTTCCACTGTATAAGGTTCCCAGGGCAGAACAGGAACCCTCAGAGTGGGCACTGAATCCTAGGACAACCCCATCTGCAAGAATGCCAACGTACATGGAACAGGAACCATACCCAAGGGACCATTTGTAAATAAGGAGAACCTCTCCCATGGAGGTTAGCGGTAACCGGGTCACAGCTCTTCAGTAAGGCAGAGACCGGTTCAGAGGAGAACCCTTGCAGAACAGCAACAACCCCACAAGTGCTAAGCTGTGAATGAAACCATTTTCCAGTGCTAGGAATACAGGAGACCGCACAAACAGGTCCGGAAGCCCCGGCAGAACCCCAGGATACGGGACCGACATTGTCCTCAGGAGAGAGAACCATGGCACCGTGGGCCAGAAGGGGGCCAGGAGAAGGACCCGCGCCCGATCTTCCCTGAGCCATGGCATAACCATCGAGAGTATGACAACAGGGGGAAGGGCCCAGGCTATTCCGAAGGTCCACAAAATGGAAGTGTATTCACCGCAAGGGCTGGACTGTTGGGACCATGGAACAAGTGGTCAACATGCCAGTGTAGCCTGGAGGAAACAGGTCCCTCCGTCGCCTTCACCACAGAGTCACTACCGTGGAAAAGATCCGCGGATTTAGGGATCAGTCCCCTCGCCGCGGTTGATGGCACCTGAGGCAAGCAGCCGATTACAGGAAAGGTCCATCGGGATTCAACGCCACAACCGTACATATCCAAGGCCACAAGCTTACCATGAGACTAGAGAACGAGCAGAGGTATTTAGAAGCATGGTAAGTGTAGAGCCGAGGGGGATTCCGTCCTGCCCAGGAAAGACCGAAGATGCCAGAATGAGGGATGGGGATCATGTGTCCCCCCCCCACCGGAGAGTCAGGAAGGAGACGGTAGACTGAGGGACCGACAGCAACCAAACGTGCTGACCCTGGAGGGGGAACAAAGGGAATTTAGTGCACGTTCCACAGTCCATAGCTCCAGGAGGCGTGAGGGCCGTGCCGCGTCCAGAGCTGACCACCAGCCCAAGAACATCCCCAGGAGGCGATCCTCCCCAGACGTACTGGCGAGCACCAGCAGTGACCACCTTCAGAAGCTGAGGTAGCCAGGAACCCTACAGACAGGATGCCTATGGACGTCCACCAAGCAGGGAATTCAGGACTGCCAAGGAGAGAATGACGTCCCACCGAATAGTTTTTTTTTTTTTTGGCAGACAGGATTTTGTTGGTGTCAATGGAACCAGGGCTTCCCAGCCAGTCTCCCACACCGGTACTTCCTAGGCCTGAAGCCACATAGCGTCTGCGACCAACCGATGGCAGGCATAACACGTTCAGCATGGCCATTGACCATTGGAGAGCCCTGGAGTGGAACAGGCCCCATGGAGTCGCCGGTAAGCACGATGTCATAGTGCCCAGCAGGGATATAGCGCGTCTCGGAAACATGTTGGGATGGTAGAGTGCCCCCAGGGCCCATTCAGACACCCTGAGAATCCACTCTGCTGGGAAAAAAAGGTATAACCTCGGGAAGAACTGCGTGGAGGCGGATACGTTCTCCGCATCTTCTAGCTGTATACCAAAAGGAGCAGATCGTCACATGTCCCTGAACATAAATCAAGCTCGGGGTGCAGGCATACCGGACAGCCTTTCAACCACAATGCCATTCTGGCCACAGTAGACAGACAATCCCGCACAACAGGCTCCCAGCCCGACAGCAGCGGCAGACAACTCTGCAAGAATGCCGCTGTTCCCTGCAGCAGTGGCAACGGAGAAGAGATATGTCTATCGAGGAGTGTTATCCTTCAGCTGAGCTACAATAGGTCGTAGCCAGATCCTGAAACACACAGGCCGTTACTGACGTTTCCCACAAGTGCGTAAGACCACCATCTACTTCTTTGTGAAGGGCGCCATACACCTCTTCTAGAGGATCGCGAACTGCCGCACCAATTCTTGGGGCGCGTTCCCATAATGCGTCATTTTTTTTTTTTTCATGGGTATCAAAGGACCAAGGGGACCTGCCTAAATTGAGGAGGAGAGTTCCTTGTGTGACTGCGTCCACTTTTCCAGAACAAGTGCAACTATATAAACGGTTGCAGGGAAGGGTCGCTTCCCTCCCCCCGCAACATCCTCAAGGGACCATGAAAGATTTTTATGACATGTTGCACTTATCGAAGGTTTTAATCAGCCATTCAGAGCACCTAACCCATAAGAGCTATCTGAGAACTGAACAAAAATGCCCAGTACATTTGTCCTTGCATCCTTCCCTCACTTAGTTTGCCAGCGTCGTCTGCTCCACCAGACCAATGCTCAGAAGTTCACAGACTTATCTCAAGTATCGAACCACCTTTTAAAGGCACCGGACCTGCTATTCGCGTAGCAGTGGAGGTTAGCATGGCGAGCGTGTACACAGGATCGGGCATACGGGAGCGTGTGCACACAGGGCATGGAGAGCGAGCGCCGCAACTGCCAGCAACCAGCCCCCTCTGTTAGTGACAGCTGTCAATACCGATCAGTCCCTGTGCACATGCCATTCTGTAGGAATGGACTGACAAAGGGATATAGGTGCCAACCGTGGAGGCTGCCGCTGGGTACTACAAAGGAAGATCCGCATGTTAGAACGACTGCTATGATCCATATGAAGCGATGGCCGAGAGGACCACCGCAGTGCAGAGTAGGTTACAGTACACAAGACGAGGTGCGAACAACAAGGGTGTATTTATTAACAGGCGGGGAAAGATGTGGAGAAGGCAGGTTCAGGCACGGGGTATACAGTGGCAAAACGCGATTTAACAACACTTTTGTATTCTCTAGCTGGTCCGCTCAATAGCACGGTGCTCCAGCTATTACAGGTTCAAGAAACACAAAAACAGTCAGGTGCAATGCTACTCTACACGTAACCTCTCTGGCCTCTGCTAAACGGGCCACACGGATGCCGTGTTCTACCTACTGAAGCCTACTTTAGCCCCTAGTATGTGCACAATATTCAACTCACAGTGATGCTGGGGACGTGGATACAGTCCCGGGGGCCCCCAATAACAGTCTCATCCGGAGGTGCGCACTTCTCCTGGGCCGGGGTAAGGAGATCAAAATCTTCTTCTTGCTTCAGATTCCTCGCTTGTTCCCTGTTATCTGCAAGTCTCTCTCTCGATTCAGAAGAAAAACTCCAATCCTCCGAGACACACAGGCTGTGTGTTCCTTCACACGCTTCTAAAAGCAAAACAGAAACTCACACTTCTCTTCTTACACTCGAGCTGTCCATTAGCACACTTTCTGCAGGGGGAGCAGAACATTCCATTACCCCTCAACACGGGGAGGTTTCTGTCTCTTAAAGTGGCAGCGTGTTTCTTATTGTCCATAGCAGTAGCACCCCCCAATATGCCTCCCCACTTAATGATGGTCGTCCTCGGCCATCACAGCTTCGAGCCCACTGTGTTTTGAAGGAAGGTTCAAACCTGTAGAGGAGACAACAATGGCAGTACAGCAGACCTAGTACATTGTTCAACATATCGGATTGGTGGAACCCCTGCAGTAGACCTCTGAGATCTTCTAAGATCTTGACTATCAGGCCCGGCTTGACTAGCTTCCGGCGGAACACTTGCTGTGGGAGCTGCAGTGGAATCTTGGCTGGTCTCTTCTTCCCGTGGCGGTAGTGGCTCATCCATGGGATCTCCGTTTCCGGAAGGCTGAGGATCCCCCCCTGCATCGGGGGCTGTCCACCAGTCATCATCCACTTCACACACAGATGACGTATGTTCAGGGAGTGGGGCAGAGACTGCTGGAGATCTTAGCGTAGAAAGAGCTTCAGACTGGCATGGTCGCAACATATTTCTGTGTAGTACTCTAGGGCCGGACGCTCCATTCTCAATTTGCACCTTGTAGACCGGGCCGTCAGCATACACCCATTCGATTACTCTGTAGGGTTGAATTTCCCATCTTTCACTCAGTTTACCCTTGGGGCGTTTCTCTCTGACTAACACTCGATCTCCAGGTTGAAGCGGTATCTCTTGAATCGGTTTAGGGCTCATATGTTCTTTCTTCTGTAGCTGTTGACAAGCCAACCGACGTATCGTCTGTAATCGTTGTCGATGTTCTTTCACCCACGAAGTGACAGTTCGTTCCATGAAATCCTCTGGCTGCTCCAAATTCAGCTCGATGATTTCTCGCCCAACTCTTCCAAACAGCAGTAGATATGGGGTGTAACCTGTAGTGGAGTGAACTCGGTTATTGTAGGCCCAGACCAGTTCTGCCAGGTAATCCGGCCAACATGCCTTCTTATCTTCCTCTAATGTTCTCAGCATTTGAAGTAGAGTTCGGTTGAAGCGTTCACATGCTCCATTGCCTTGGAGATGGTAAGGTGTAGTCCGAGATCGCTCGATGTCATACATACGACATAATTCCTCCATCACCTTGCCTTAAAAACATGCACCTTGATCGGAGTGGATCCGCTTCGGGCATCCATACACCCGGATGAAGTCTTGGCAGATGGCCCGTGCCGCCGACTCAGCAGTCTGATCTCTAGTCGGGGTGACTACAGCGAACTTGGAGAAATGGTCAGTCATAACCAAACAGTATTGTAGTCCCCGAGTGGAGTGTCCCACGAGGAGATAATCAATCATCAACAGTTCTAGCGGTTCTTTGGTCTGTATGGTCTGAACGGGTGCCCTTTGTTCGGTGCTTTTAACGACGTCGCATACTCGACATTGCCGGCAAACCTCTTCCACCACAGACTCCAACCTGGGGCAGTACATGTACTGCTGTAACCATTGGTAGGTCTTTGCAGGTCCAAAGTGAGCGCCAAACTCGTGAGCTTCCTTAGCTACCTCTTGAGCCATTTTTCCAGGGATGACCACCTGCCATCTTGCTTCTATATCTTTTGGCTGTTGTCTCTTACGATATAACACTGATCCTCGAACTTCCAGTCTATCCCACTGGTGTAAGACACTCTTCATCTCGGCGTCCAGGTTAGCCCTTTCTTGTTTGTCTGGCTTCTGCTTCTCAGTTACCCAGTGTTTCATCTGTTGCAGCCCTTCGTCTGCATCTTGAGCACGTCCCCATTCTTCATTGGTTCTCCCCAGGGACCGGGGCAGTGTGCAAGCCTGCCTACTCAACTGGGACGCAACCACCGAGGGCCCAAACTTGCTAAAGTCTGGCGTTTCTTCCTCCTCTAATCGTTCATCGAGATCCCCCACTGGGGTCTCCAACGTCACTCTTGACAGCCCATCCGCGTTTTCGGTAGCAGGGCGATAACAGATGGTAAAGTCAAACTTTGCAAGGCGAGCCACCCACCGTTGTTCCAAGGCTCCCAATTTGGTATTCTCAAGGTGGGCCAGAGGATTATTGTCTGTCCGGACCTGGATCTTGGTTCCTGTCAGGAAGCCAGCAAATTTCTCTGTCATGGCCCACACTAGGGCCAGGAGCTCTAGTCGAAAGGAGCTGTAATTGTGGGGGTTTCTTTCGCTGTCCCGCAGGGACCTACTGGCATAGCCAATGACTCGCTCATGTCCATTTTGCATCTGAGACAATACGGCACCGAGTCCATGAAGGCTACCATCTGTGTACAGCAGGAATGGTCGGTCGAAGTATGCATAGGCCAGGATCGGGGCATTCTTCAAAGCCTGAAAAGCCTCATCTTGTCTTTGAGCCCAAGAGATGCCCTGGTTCTTCGACACTCCGGCGGTCCCCCTCAGCAGCTCGTTCAAAGGACCCGCCACCTTTGTGAAGTCTTTGACGAACCGGCGGTAATACCCGGCGAGTCCAAGAAATGCCTTGAGTTCCCTCACCGTTCGAGGGACTGGCCACTTCTGAATGGCCGCTACCTTTTCTGCGGAGGGTAGGACTCCATCTTGTGACACTGTGTGGCCCAGGTACTTGATCTCTCTCTTGAAGAGGTAGCATTTTTTGGGCTTCACCTTCAGGTTATGAGCCTGCAGTCTCCCGAGTACCTGTCCAAGCCGGTCAAGGTGTTCTTTGAACGTGGCCGAGAACACGATGATGTCATCCAGATAGATCAGGGTCGCTTCAAAATTTAGGTCTCCCAAGCACTTTTCCATCAGCCGTTGAAACGTGCCCGGAGCATTGGAGAGTCCGAAGGGCATCCGGTTAAACTCAAACAATCCCATCGGGAGGATGAATGCGGTCTTGGCTTTGTCTTTTTCCGCCACAGGTACTTGCCAGTACCCGCTTGCTAAATCCAAGGTGGAGAAGTACTTGGCCTTCCCCAAGGCCGTCAAGGATTCTTCGATTCGTGGTAATGGGTACGAGTCACGAACGGTACAAGCGTTGAGTTTTCTGTAGTCTACACAGAACCGGATGGTTCCATCCTTTTTCTTGACGAGTACCACCGGGGCCGCCCAAGGGCTCTGGCTGCCCTGCACTATTCCTGAATCCAGCATCTGCTTCAGTAACGTCTTTACCTCTTGGTACATCTTGGGAGGGATCTGTCGGTACCGTTCTCGAATCGGGCGAGCTTCCCCGGTCGGTATCTCATGCATGATGGCTTCAGTGCAGCCGAAATCTTCAGCGTGGCGAGCGAATGCGGCCTGGTTCTCCCACAGCATAGCTTCTACTGCTTGCACACGCTCAGGGCCCAGCGAATTCACATCCACTTCCATCTGATCGAGGATGGCCTTTCCACTCCACTGTGGGGATGGCATCTCTTTGGCCCTCGCAGAGACTGCTAGGGTCCACCCCACCCCTTCTATCGGCGATAAGGATAACTCTTTATGACTCATTCCCTCGCCTTTATGTACGTACACCAGGGCCAGATCCGTCCCTCGAGGCAAGGTGGCCTCACCGGGGCCCACATTCAAGGCTCTGATAGGGACGCGTCCTTGTTGGACCACAGCTACCGTACGAGCTATCATAACTTCTTGGTCCACTCTTCCGGTTGCTACAGGCTGAACAATCACTTCTATCCCATCGAGATTGCGATAGGTTCCCACTGGGAGGTGTAATATACTTTCTCGGCTGGGAGGCAAGATTATAGGTTCCTTCCCAGGAGCCCTGATGACCCCTACCGTCTGATGAGATGGCACACTCTTCTGCGTCCCACAGACGCGGATCAGCCGTTGAAGTGCTTCCTGTATAGGCTTATGTGTAGTAGCTTGCTTCCAGTATCCAGGTCCCCGTTTGGTGAACATAATCTGATCTAATTCACGTAGGACATTCATCCCCAATATTACAGGTACATCTTCGTTGATGGGCTTGGGGACTAGTAGGATCCCTTTTTCCCCACTTCTTGCCCACAGATTCGAACATTCATCCACACAACTCCTGTGACCGGGATCGGTTGTTGATTAGCAGCAATCACCCGGATCAGGGTCTCTTTCTCTGGCCTGGCCAGTGTCTGGAAATGTTGATTGAAATATGCTTCTGGCATCGTCGTCACTTGTGACCCAGTATCTATCAAGCAATTCACTGGGACACTCTCGAATTCAGCACGTAGGATGGGACAACCAGCGATCAAATGTTCGTTATGATACGGAGCGGCCTCCCTTCTCACCTCCCCCGCAGAGTGCCGCACTACTGCGGGGGTTGGTAGTTTAACGATGGCTTCCGTTGGCTTTGAGTGTTATTCCGGCACCCCCTGGCAATATGCCCCCGATCTCCACATCCCCAGCAGTGGATGTCTCCTCCTCGCTGGGGAATACCTCGTGCCTCTGGTAGCTGACGAGAGGAAGCCTGCAGCCTCCAGTCCCCCATTGGTAGAGCCGAGGAATTATTGCGTGAGTATGAAGGGCCAGGTTGGAAGGAGGAGGATGCAGCTGGGTAGGGATGTTCACCAGACAAGTCCCTCATTCTTTGCTCCATCTGGGTCAGCTTCTCCTGTACGTTGAGAACGGATTTCTGTAAATCTTGCACCACCTGGACCAGTCCCACCTGGCAGTTTGGGTCCACTCTGGAGGTGGCGGTTTGGACGCGCACCACTCCAGATGCGTAACTTTCTTCTTTACTTCGGGCTACTGCTTCTGCTAGGATTTGACGAAAAGTAAGAGCCGGATTCGCTCGGACCCGTTCTGCCAGGGCTTGCTGCAAGGATACGCTATGCAATCCCAGAATAAACTGTTCCCGGAGTATCCGGTCGGTAGAGCCTATGCCGCCGAGTCCATCTGACTCCTTTCTCTGGACCTCCGCTAACACTTCTTGTAGTGCTGTTGCATACTTAGAGATCCCTTCTTCTTCCCGCTGCAGCCGCGAAAAAAATTTGACGCAAAGATGTCCCGCGCTAGCAATCTCGCCATAGATCTCTTCCAAGAATCCAACTAACTCTTTCAAGGTACTATGGGTGGGTTCTGGTTGTAGACAGACGTTTCTACGGGCTTCTCCCTCTAGGGCAGTCAAAGCGATGTCCACCTCAAGCTCTGGGCCGATGTTATACACTTTCAGGGTGCTCTGCAGCCGGGACACCCAGTCGCACAGTGCCATGTTATTGCCATCGAATTTTGGTAGCACACTAAATATGGTACCCAATGGAAGTGTCCTTGCAAGGGTTCCACCATTGCCCACAGCACCCCCATTAATATTAGCAATCCCGCCGTTGCTGTCTGCTGCCTCCATCTTGGTGACCGTACCCTGCTCGCAGCGCCACTTGAAGCGATGGCCGCGAGGACCACCGCAGTGCAGGGTAGGTTACAGTACACAAGACGAGGTGCGAACAACAAGGGTGTATTTATTAACAGGCGGGGAAAGATGTGGAGAAGGCAGGTTCAGGCACGGGGTATACAGTGGCAAAACCTGATTTAACAACACTTTTGTATTCTCTAGCTGGTCCGCTCAATAGCACGGCGCTCCAACTATTACAGGTTCAAGAAACACAAAAAACAGTCAGGTACAATGCTACTCTACCCGTAACCTCTCTGGCCTCTGCTAAACGGGCCGCACGGATGCCGTGTTCTCCCTACTGAAGCCTACTTTAGCCCCTAGAATGTGCACAATATTCAACTCACAGTGATGCTGGGGACGTGGATCCAGTCCCGGGGGCCCCCCAACAATAGTCTCATCCGGAGGTGCGCACGTCTCCTGGGCCGGGGTAAGGAGATCAAAATCTTCTTCTTGCTTCAGATTCCTCGCTTGTTCCCTGTTATCTGCAAGTCTCTCTCTCGATTCAGAAGAAAAACTCCAATCCTCCGAGACGCACCGGCTGTGTGTTCCTTCACACGCATCAAACAGGAAAACAGAAACTCACTTCTCTTCTTACACTCGGGCTGTCCATTAGCACACTTTCTGCAGGGGGAGCAGAACATTCCATTACCCCTCAACACGGGGAGGTTTCTGTCTCTTAAAGTGGCAGCGTGTTTCTTATTGTCCATAGCAGTAGCACCCCCCAATACATACCATGATGTAGACACCTCGTTAACTCTCATGCCGCTATTCAAGACCGAAGCGGAAACCGCGCCATAGACGCCCCACACTAGGGGTCTTCAACACTAGGCCCATAGGCCATATTGGCTCACCACACAGAGGACACTCCTTATGGTGCTTTAGGAGGCACTGAAAGAGGGGAAACCACAAGGGACCTAAGGGTAAGGCGACATTCACGAAGATCACTCACCCACCATAGGAGAGCAAGGGTACCGGATCTGGAGGCTTCAACAGACATCCACAGGCCCGCAGAGGATGTGGAGCCGCAAGAGGATTTGCCCTTCTGGCTGCCGTGGCCGGGACGACCAGTGTCACGAGAGCGGTGACGGTTCGTACGGTAATGCTGCCGGCGCTCCGGAGAGTGCTGCCGCCATTCTGAATCCCTCCTGGTATGTAGGCACAAGCACCCGTGCTGCCGTCCTTGAAACGGCGATCCTCCGCCTTCCGGTCCCATAGGGTGCCTCCCCCCGCTTCCGCGCGCCCAGCGGTGTCCAGACGGTGGGTGGCATCGCCACTACGGCGCCCTGAAACACCGCCGCAGCAGACGCATGGGCGCCGCCATCTTCTTCCGGTGACGTCACGCAAGCATGCTTCCGTTACCCTGCATGCCTTGAGTGCATCCCAGAGCGCGCCGCATCCAAAAGTCCTGGCTAGCAGAGGAGCGCAAGGGGGGAGGACGGAGTGGCGGTCCAGACCCCCAGGAGGGCCCTGCCGCACACCCCCGCACGGACACCAAGGCCCCTAAGGGCTGGTGGACGGCGCTTCCAGCCCCGAAGAACGGCGACACAGGACTCACCCTGCTTTTCCAGACACCGGACGGGGCTGGGTAAATACAGCTTCTGCTAACTTCTGTCTTCAAACCGCCGTAGTTCAGAACAAGGTCTCCCATCAAGGACAGGAAACCAACTGACGAAGGGGAGAAGTACCGCCCTTTTATTCAGAATGGTTTCCTGTCCTTGCTGGGCGGATCCCTCTCTCACGTGGTGCTGTCATGGGTGAGGGGAAAATGGGTGATATACAGAAACAGCTGAAGTTTTCTCTGCAAAACCTCTATAAACTGATGGATTTAGAGAGATGAATGGACATAAATCATTGAAAGAAGGGAGGGGAACGTTACAGGGGACACCCCCTGAGCTCAGAACTTGCAGCTCCACAAGCAGGCAGTGCAGGAATAACACAACCTCACTTAGCAGCTTTGGCTCAGGAACCCTCACTATGATGTGGGAGCACAGAAGCATTTTAGCCACTAATACCCAAGGGGCATTACTATCCAATAGGAAGAGATCAATATTATAAATCCCTTAAACTGGGGCTTTGATCCAGATTTAACTTCAACTTGTATCTCTAATACAATGTCATGGGGTATGTACAGATGGAATAGGGGCTCCTAGGCTCACCCTAAGACTGGGGCCCCTGCACTGTCCCTTATCTGGAAGATAGGCTCGATGGTAGACAGGTTCGAACTCCCAGCGTGACCCTGTCTCTTGTATGAGTCCTGATACTACTCCTCCTACCCATGTAGTGGGCCAGAAACCCAGTAATCAAAATCACACAAATAATCACAAAGAAGGGTAAACGAAAAACCATGCACACTGCACTGAGAGACAAAGGAGGGACAATATGTGAACTGGGGAGTAAAGCAAAAGGGGTAGGAAGTAACTGGAGAACTCACACACCACGCAGAAGCGCAACTTGTAGATCACCATAGAACAGAATGAACACAGGAACTGAGGAAGCAGAAGCTATATCCGGCACTCAGCCCCAGGAGCCAGAACTATATAAAGGGTGCAAGCAGCTGAGGATAGTAATGAGCTGCCTGAGCTCCCAGCAGATAATCACACGCCAGCAGGCATTAACTCCTGCTGTACTGGAGAGCAGCACAGCCAGAACCAGCCAACACCCATGATGAGCTGTGCAACTAAGGGATCCCAAACTGCAGTGTGAACAGAGTCTGACACTGCCATGACACCCAGTGAGTGCAACACTGAACACTGCACAACATACAAGGTATATATTCACAAGGGAGAAGAAGACACAATTCACTGAGAAAAGTGATGGGAACGTTACAGAGGACACCCCCTGAGCTCTGAACTTGCAGCTCCACAAGCAGACAATGCAGGAATAACACAACCTCCCTTAGCCGCTTTGGTTCGGGGACCTGCACTGTGATTATCATATGCAGTTTACCTTATTGATACCTGATTGGGCTTCATGATTATAAATGGCGCATGGAGGGGGGAACTCGGATTTAACCTCTTGTTTAGCTAATTTAACGATCGTTGGATTTATTCAGATGCAGTATAGCGGAATGTAGCCATGTTCTTATGGCTGTTACAATAGAGAAAACTGCAGAAATAGAAAGTGCATATAACCCCTCGTCCTCAGTGTCTGCACCCGGCTTCATCGCACCATCCTCCGTGTGTCTGCACCCGGCTTCATCGCACCATCCTCTGTGTGTCTGCACCCGGCTTCATCGCACCGTCCTCCGTGTGTCTGTACCCGGCTTCATTGCACCGTCCTCCGTGTGTTTGTACCCGGCTTCATCGCACCGTCCTCCGTGTGCCTGTACCCGGCCTCATCGCACCGTCCTCCGTGTGTCTGTACCCGGCTTCATCGCACCGTCCTCCGTGTGTCTGTACCCGGCTTCATCGCACCGTCCTCCGTGTGTCTGTACCCGGCTTCATCGCACCGTCCTCCGTGTGTCTGTACCCGGCTTCATCGCACCGTCCTCCGTGTGTCTGTACCCGGCTTCATCGCACCGTCCTCCGTCTAGCAATATTTTCTTAGAACTATCTATAAATCCACAATTTACCGATCATGAAAAAGAAATATTCCTATCCCACCGTGAATTCCGCGGATCCGATCCTGCTCTCATTGTTATCAGGGGTCTCCGAGGACGGCCAAGATAGAAATGTGTAATTTTAAGACAGCGATTTTCTGTGCCTGCGAGCGCGCGTCTACAATATAAAGTAATGATACAAGAAGTAATGAAACATGAATGCAAATCCAGTTACGTGCAGATGTCAGGACCATATCGCGCCTGCGGATACGCCGTATATTACTAATCTGGAGGTTTATGTAATAAATCGCAATCACACAAATATTCCAGAAGCTTCAAAATTGGATTCATTGTTTTGTGGCTGTAAATACTTTATTTTGTATAAATTCATAACGAGACTCATCAGAGAAACGTAAGTGTAGCTCATATTCATAGTCGGTTTTTGCAGCACTGAAGAGTGAACCCGTCCCCAGGGTGCGGCCATTAGTGTAGACAGGTCTATGGGGATCAGGGCACGTCCATCGCCCCTCAGCAAAAAGGAAACAACAACGAGACCCTCCACAATCCTAACATTGCCGCATGTTCCTGTCATGGTAACTCATCAGCACCCCACATTGCACAAAGGCCAATGAGAGCTGGTCTGTATACACATCAACAAGGGGGTACATTGAAATGATGTGGCCCCATAGAAAAAGTCTTACTTGTGACCCCCCAACTACTAAAAAAAATATGCTTGGCTCATATGTGCAGTCACATATTGAAGGGAATTATTACTGGAAGAGGCTCAGGATAGGGAAAATTATACAAGAAAGGGAACCAGGATAGAGGACACTATACCAGGAAGGGGATCATTATAGCAGAAAAGTGCTCCAGGATGGCAACATTATTACAGGAAGGGGCCAGGATGGGAACATTATTATAGGAAGGGGCCTAGAATGGAGGACATTATTATAGGAAGGGGGCTGTACCAGAGGAAATTATTAATGACAAGGCCCAGAACAGGGAACATTATTACCAGAAGGGGCCAGGATGGGGGACGTTATTACAGGAAAGGGGCCAGGATGGAGGACATTATTAATGAAAGGAGCCAGGATGGTGGTCATTATTACATGAGGGCAAACAAATATGTCTTTATAGAATTTAGAATGCTTCTTGGCCCATACATCTGATCAGCGTGTAGGTGGGGGCTCAGATTCAAATTTTGCATCAAGGCCCGTGGGACTCTAGTTATGCTACTGGTGCCGATCCAGTCGCATCACAGTAATGCAGACACATCCACACTGCACCCTATATGTGTGCATCTTATGAAGTGGAGGGAGCACACCTGAGAACCTGCACAGGCACCAGGGTGGGATTCAGCCAGTTCTCTCTGGTTTGGTGGAGCCAGTTTTTAAAAATTACCACTAGATCCCTGAACCGGCAAGAAGTGGTGCCCCAATCTGGTTCTAAAAACCGGGGGTCCTTGGTTCCAAACAAAACATGCGTCCTTGGGTGCACAGTCAATTATATTGTTATATGTAACGTATAACAAAATACCTGTGTTTTCTGTTGTTTGATTGACTTTTTTTATTTTATTCTTTGTGAAATGAGAAGAATAAAAAAATGTCAATTTTGTTATTGTTTTTTTAACTTTTTTTGTTGATTTCACTGTACAGATTAAAAAGCTTGACTAGTTTGTAGCTGGATCCGGGATCAGTTGCGGCTTTACACGCAGCAGACTGGCTCTGAGTGCAGTTTTATTATGTCAACAACTGAATGTGTTTGCAACATTGTTTCATCTTTAACCCTGAATAGACACGGTTCCCTGAATCCTCTGCAGGATCAGAGGCTCGTCTCACTATTTCCACTGATTGACCCACCGTAGCCATGAAGCATGACTGACGGCATCTACATACTGGAATTAAACCTGAAGCCTTTCTATACATATGGAAATGATATTAATCTAATAACTTCAGGCCATAGTGAAATATCACTGCACGGAGTCATGTTCTGGAACACGGGGACGTGTAATGACTCCTTCTGGCCCCATGTAAATGTCTTAATGCTGATGGATGGTTGGATATTGATAGCATTACTATACACGGATATTCGCTAAACTAAGATGGATAGATCAGCAGCAGCAGCCTCCTGGCAGCCGTATTACATCCCAAACTACAGCTATTAGCACAGCCCGTAAGGTGATGTGGAAGTATTTAGTACTGGGAAGAGGTGACCACAGGGTCCCCATATAGGAGCCTCGAGCCTTGTGAGATCCAAAAAAGACCCGACCATCACTATGGAAAATGTTGTTTTTCTGCTCAGGTGTCGGAGGCTTCAAGGTTTTGTCTCATCTTCAAATATAGGTAAAATTACAAAGTGCTTGTACATTCTGTGTCACTGTCCAGTTGTGCACAGTTTGTCACGAACATTCGGGGGAGTCACTCAGATATCCCGCAGCTGTTCGCTGATTTGTCACAGACAGGCTACTCTCTAGCGCCCCTCTTGTCTGCAGGCCACTTTTGGTACTGCAGGACAATGCATAAAATGAGGCTGCTGAACTAATAATGCCAAATTTTGGAGGTCTCACAGCAAGGGTAAATGTATATATCACTGATTCCCGCTAAAGGAATATATATATACCTCGGTACCCTTAATGATAGCACTCCAATAATTCTAGGCAATAATAATTACGCTGCCACCACCCAGCTTTTCGGGATAGCTGGGGACCCATTTCAGATAGCATAAGGCCCTTCAGGTTCTTTGGATTCGTATATAGAGCATGAGGAAAGAAACTATTAAACTTTATATATTTAATCCGAAAATAGGCAGTGTTTAAAAAATATGCAAGAATTTACAAAAGGGAACAATACAAATATAGTATAGACAGTTACATAAAAAAAAAGGTATAAACGTGAACCCTACTAAACTTGTGCCATAGAAGTGACGTCTGAATTTAGGGAGGGAAGGTCTCCAAGAGAAGAAGATGGTAGAGAGACGGCCAGCATCACCACTTACTGATGCCCTCAATTCTTTTAAACAAAGTGCTTGTAGCAACTTTACAACTTTACTTTACTACTAAAAATCTTCTTAGTTCTCAAGAATTGGCGGGATTATTCAGTTTTATAGTTTACTTTTGATAGTTTACAGTCAATCAGTGGTGACCTGGCTCCTATCCAAGGACTGCAGCTCTTACACACTCTTTCCTATATATCTTGTAATTATTGCTCTGAAGCTGGCTGAATTACAGATCCGGGCAGCACTTTTTCGATGCTGCAGATGCAAAGCTACTGTCGTGATGACTCTGGAATAGCGAGGAACTGGGGTGTATAGGCTATCCTTCAAGCTAGGGGGTCCTATGCTATCCCTATTCTCAGGGATACTCCTGATGGTGGAGATTCCTGAGTCTCCTTTCTGGCCCTGCTCCTGATCAGGTAGGGACAGACGGGACAGGAGTGAGATGAAACCTCACAGATAAACACAGACAAGAAAAAAAACAAAGCTCACATAGCACGCACATACAAAGGTAAAGACAATAAAAGATTAAGGAGAAAAACAAGAGCAGGAGGGAAGCTGCTAAACTCCAGGGGTAAACCTCCACAACCGCAAAGAGCACAATTAAGCACAACTTTATTCAGAAAGTCTGGAACAGCACACCTCACAGACCAACATAGACAAACTATAGTTGGCATGGGTGGAAGGATTCAACCAGCATAAATAGGAGAGGAGCAGATGGCCCTGCTCCTGACCAGTCTGATCTGTTTACCCCCTCCCCCAAGGGAGGGACAGGACAGGAGTGTAATGAAAATCAAAGAAAAAGAAAGATAAGGGAAAACCAAAACTCTGTCCCAGGAGGAAAAACAAGAGTTAGAAGGAAGCTACAAAACAACAGCTGTAAACGTTCACAACCACAGCAAGCAAATAGCACAATCTACACCAGAGAATCAGGAACATCACACCTCACAGACCAACATAGATACTATAGCTGGCATCGGTAGATGGGTTCAACCAGCATAAATAGGAGGAGAGCAGATGTGATTGGCCTCCCCATAACATGTGATCAAAGGAACCTAACAAGCAGACCAGCAGAAATTAACTCTTACTAGCCTGCCTATGAATCAGCACACAGCAGGGCGACGCCTGAGTCTGCCTGTGTTGATCCCAGACACCAGAGATACCATCGGAAAGAGTCTGAATCTGCAATCTGAACAGAGCCCGATACCACCATGTCAGTTGGTGAAGTTTGTGCACAATTCAGGAAAGATTTTTACATTATGAAAGCTTCTGGTGCACGGGCCGCCAAAAAAAATGAACCAAATAGCCAATAAAACATTGTCCATTTAAGAGGGTTTGTCTTCTGCAGGAACGCACCACCTCACAAGCTGTCTGCTCCTGGTGGGCAGAATAGTTCTGTAGATTGACAGGTCGGTTCAGCATTATTGTGCCCTCTTCAGTGCAGTATCAGGGACAGTTGTACTGAGGCTAGTCAGATAGGAAGCTGAGAGGGTGCTCCTGTGGTCCCGACAGGTCATGAGCAGCGCTTACCAACTCCATTAGAAAGACCTTGTAAATGCTGCTCATGTTTGGCCACTGCTGCCAGACTTCAAATGTGACTTACAACCTAGGCAATGAGCAGAAAACGTAATAAAATATCCCTATGTTCTTGACATCAGATAGGATTTAAATTGCAAAGTTACTTTTTTACAGGTATTTTGCAATTTCAATTTTATGCATTAAATGTTATTCCCCCAATGACGTTATTTTCTACAAAGCACGGTAAACATAGACATATTGTTAATATATAGACTACGTCCAACATGGAGGTTTCTTTATTGAACAGTTCTATCTTTTTTCATCTCATTCTGCCCTTCTGTGCATTTAGCTTTATATAGCAGAATGGGCAGTCCTATTCTTATCTGCTAAAACTACATGTCCCAGCAGCACTTGCTTCTCCTCAGTGCTACAGGCCCCTCTTCCTCTCCTGCGATCCTGACTGAGCCCACATCTTTGAGTTACCATGAGTCTTAGCTAAGTGTAAAGTTTACCTTATTTTCCTGTGCGCTCTCTGCTCCTCTACAGTATTCAGCATGGCAGATTATATCTGCTACCATCTACATCAGCATACCTGCTGTGTGGTTCTACATCATTAGTTGGTTATAGCAGAACTCAACTGTTCTGCACTCCTCCAAAATGACAATGCATAGCTTTCTTTGTTGCCTGCTGCTGACAGATCAGTTTTGTGAAACTGAAAATGCTGCTCTGCTGATGCATGAGGCAGAAGATAATCCTCTCTTATGTGCATGAATGGAGCAGCATTTGCAGATTCACATAACTGATCTTTTAGTCTGAGGCAAAAATCACAACTCAACTAGTCTCTTCCTCTCTGCACAGAGCCCCATCCTACATTATATCATCTCAACCCTTTTTACATAGTCCAGTCCTGCAAAATATCTCTCCCTCTCAGCTCCTCTATACAGTGCCCTCTCCTGCAGTATATCTCCTCTCAGCTCCTCTATATATAGC
The DNA here is from genome assembly GCF_048569485.1 of Anomaloglossus baeobatrachus. Taxonomy (NCBI): domain Eukaryota; kingdom Metazoa; phylum Chordata; class Amphibia; order Anura; family Aromobatidae; genus Anomaloglossus; species Anomaloglossus baeobatrachus. Next base: position 11,489,900 of record NC_134357.1, on the reverse strand, counting down.
CCCTTCCTGCAGTATATATCTCCTTTTAGCTCCTCTATACAGTGCCCCCTCCTGCAGTATATCTCTCATCTATACACAGCCCCCTTCTGCAGTATATCTCTCCTCTCAGCTCCTGTATGCAGAGCCCCCTCCTGCACTATATCTCTCCTCTCAACTCCTCTATACAGAGCCCCCACCTGTAGTATATCTCTGTTCGCAGCTCCTCTATACATTGCACTCTCCTGCACTATATCTCTCCTCTCAGATCCTCTATACAGAGCCCTCTCCTGCACTATATCTCTCCTCCCAGCTTCTCTATACAGAACCCTCTCCTGCAGTATATCTCTCTTCTCATCTCCTCTACACAGAGCCCCCTCCTGCAGTATATCTCTCTTCTCATCTCCTCTATACAGAGCCCCCTCCTGCAGTATATCTCTCATCTCAGCTCCTCTATACAGAGCCCCCTCCTGCAGTATATCTCTCATCTCAGCTCCTCTACACAGAACCCCCTCCTGCAGTATATCTCTCTTCTCATCTCCTCTATACAGAGCCCCTTCCTGCAGTATATCTCTCCTCTCAGCTCCTCTATCCCTCCTGCACTATATCTCTCCTCTAAGCTTCTCTATACAGAGCCCCTTCCTGCAGTATATTTCTCCTCTCAGCTTCTCTATACAGTGCCCCCTCCTGCAGTATATCTCTCCTCTCAGTTGCTGTATGCAGAGCCCCCTCCTGCAGTATATCTCTCCTCTCAGCTGCTGTATGCAGAGCCCCCTTCTGCAGTATATATCTCCTCTCAGCTCCTCTATACAGAGCCCTTCCCTGCAGTATGTCTCTCCTCTCAGCTCCTCTATACAGAGCCCTCTCCTGCAGTATGTCTCTCCTCTCAGCTCCTCTATACAGAGCCCTCTCCTGCAGTATCTCTCTCCTCTCAGCTCCTCTATACAGAGCCCTCTCATGCAGTATATCTCTCCTCTCAGCTCCTCTATGCAGAGCCCCCCCTGTAGTGTATCTCTAATCTCAGCTCCTCTATATAGAGCCCCCTCCTCTCAGCTCCTCTATACACAGCCCTCTCTTGCAGTATATCTCTCCTCTCAGCTCCTCTATACAGAGCACCCTCCTGCAGTATATCTCTCCTCTCAGCTCCTCTATACACAGCCCTCTCTTGCAGTATATCTCTCCTCTCAGCTGCTGTATGCAGAGCCCCCTTCTGCAGTATATCTCTCCTCTCAGCTCCTCTACACAGAGCCCTCTCCTGCAGTATATATCTCTCCTCTCAGCTCCTCTATACACAGCCCTCTCTTGCAGTATAGCTCTCCTCTCAGCTCCTCTACACAGAGCCCTCTCCTGCAGTATATATCTCTCCTCTCAGATCCTCTATACAGAGCCCCCTCCTGCAGTATATCTCTCCTCTCAGCTCCTCTACACAGAGCCCCCTCCTGCAGTATATCTCTCCTCTCAGCTCCTCTACACAGAGCCCTCTCCTGCACTATATCTCTCCTCTCAGCTGCTGTATGCAGAGCCCCCTTCTGCAGTATATCTCTCCTCTCAGCTCCTCTACACAGAGCCCTCTCCTGCAGTATATATCTCTCCTCTCAGCTCCTCTATACACAGCCCTCTCTTGCAGTATATCTCTCCTCTCAGCTCCTCTACACAGAGCCCCCTCCTGCAGTATATCTCTCCTCTCAGCTCCTCTACACAGAGCCCTCTCCTGCACTATATCTCTCCTCTCAGCTGCTGTATGCAGAGCCCCCTACTGCAGTATATCTCTCCTCTCAGCTCCTCTATACACAGCCCTCTCTTGCAGTATATCTCTCCTCTCAGTTGCTGTATGCAGAGCCCCCTCCTGCAGTATATCTCTCCTCTCAGCTGCTGTATGCAGAGCCCCCTTCTGCAGTATATCTCTCCTCTCAGCTCCTCTATACACAGCCCTCTCTTGCAGTATATCTCTCCTCTCAGCTCCTCTACACAGAGCCCCCTTCTGCAGTATATCTCTCCTCTCAGCTCCTCTATACACAGCCCTCTCTTGCAGTATATCTCTCCTCTCAGGCACTTGCATATAGCCCTTAAATTCTGACAAAATTAACTTTCCCCTCTTTGTGGCTTTGAAAAGTTACTTGGAAAAACAATTTCCTTTTGACCTATAGCCAAATATACCCATGACAAATAAATGAGAATATCTTCAGTAACTTGTAATCTAAGATAATGAATGCAGAACTGATACAAATGCATCCTTAGTGCAACGCTGATAACCAACGTAACTTCAGGCGAGGGATATTTTGTTATCTCAGCAAATATTCAAATAATGATGCAAATGAGCCTGGAACACAGCAAAGCTTAATTAGCTGCCTTTGGCACTGAAGGCCATGTAAATGTATGAATATGGATGGAAAACGGCAAAATAACAATCTGCATGCCATTTATCTTCAGGTCACATATTCCAGAACTCGGTTCTTATAGATTGTATTATCAGATACTCAGTATCCCAGAATCTCCCCAGTTTAACTTCATTTGGAGTCGTTTAGACGGACGATGTATTTAATGGCGGCTTTTGAAGCTGCAGATTGGCATTGATAAAGTAGAGTATTGATAGTGACTACGAATCCGTGCAAAAGAAGATAAAGACTTGCTGAAATAACGCAGTGAAAGGCTATGTGCGCACAGTGCGTTTTTCGCGGCGTTTTTGCGCGTTTTTCGGGTGCGTTTTTGGCCTCAAAACTGCAGGACTTTGCTTCCCCAGCAAAGTCTATGAGTTTTCATTTTTGCTGTCCGCACACATCTGTTTTTTTTACCTGCGTTTTTGAGTTAAAAAAAAAAAATGGACATGTCAGTTCTTTCCTGCGTTTTTCTGCGTTTTCCCCCCATGCAATGTATTGGCAAAACGCAGCAAAACGCAGAGATCAAAAACGCAGCAAAACGCAGCGTTTTTTGATGCGTTTTTTCGACGCAGGTGCGTTTTTGTGCGTTTTTAGAGGCCAAAAACGCACAAAAACGCAGCGTCAAAAATACGCAGTGTGCGAACCTAGCCAAATATTCACAAAACAAAAGAATGGATAATAGTTTTTTTGCACCTAAGTCCACAGAGATGTCTCAAGCATGAATGATTGATGGAACCTCCGGTGACTTTCTCCTGAGCTCATATTTATTGATCGATTAATAAATTCACCCATACACCAGCTTCTTTACATCTTATCTTCAATGACCAGGTATTGTCTTCTATGTTCAGGAAGATGCCGCGCTCTTGCTTATTGACCTCTTGCTTGCTGGAGCGATCCTGCGCTCTTGAAGATTTAGTTTTCACACTGCGCGCTCTCCAGTGCTGGAGCTCTGAAGTTAGACATAACCAGTTTCAAAGCATTGATGGCAAGATCTAAAACAAAGAACTTACAAGCATGTGCCAAGTGCCTTGGAAACTTGCCTGTGATAGTCTGCAGCGGTGGCCAGTAACCAAAGCAACCAAACACCCCCTATTCTTGAGAATGGAGAGGATTTTTAATGCGAGGTAAATTGAAAAGTTCATTGTTTTTACCAGCACTGTGCAATTTTATCCACTAAGATCATGGAAGATAAAGGTGGCTTTAGCGACTGCAGATTGGTACTGAGTACACCAGCTTATCTCACTAACTTGGTGCCAATTCAGAATTGTGAAAAAAATATATTTTTTCGGTGCTTCCTGCCTTTACTACATTAGATAATAAAGGGGAAATTGATAAAAACTTAAAAATCTTGCAGATTGTTGTCCCAAACTCACACTTGCCCTTTCAGCTAGTTTGTGTAGATCACTTAAAGGTGCAGTCACACATAACGAGATCGTAAACGAGATCGCTACTACGTCACACTTCCTGGATCGTTGCTGAGTCGTTGTTGAAATCGCATGTTGGGTGTCACACATAACGACTTTATGAACGAGCATGCGTCCTGTATAACGATCTTGCAAATCGTCGGGTCCCTGTCACACAGCACCTATGTTAACGATTCCGATCCCATTAGGGGCGTAGTGAAATGCAGTGAGCCACGTAGGCGTGCATTTGCATCGCCTTTTCCATACCCCCTCCGCTTTCATTGGTGGCCAATACTGCGTTCTGATTGGGCGGCCGGGCGGGCGTCGCCTTTTCCACACCCTTCGCTCTGATTGGTGACCAGTACTGCATTCTGATTGGGCAGGCAGGGGGCGTATCTAGCGGTTAAATAAACTACAAGCTATTGTTCTCAGCGCCAACCAATCAGTGCAGAAGGGGCGTGGAAACGGGGATGCAACTACACGCCTTCGTGCATCTCATCTAGGTCGTCAATGAAATCGTTAGTAGGGTGTCAAACATACAGATTCATTCAGCCCAGCAGGACTCCAACGAGCCAAAAATGGCCCAAGCTGTTCGGCATCGATCAGCGATTTCGCAGCAGGGGGTGAATCATTGGTACGTGTCAAACGTGACGAGATCGCTATTAAAGTCGTTCTTGCGTCACAGAAACTGTGATCTAGTAACGATCTCGTTCACGATCTCGTTATGTGTGAAGTGGCCTTAAAGGGTTAATCAATTGTGTCCTGCAGGAACAGCGCTATAAAGTGCTCTGCAAATACAGAGAAAGTTCTATAAAGTGCAAGCTGTGTATCATTTATATACTGGTTAAACAGTGATTGTCTTACGTTAATTGATACATACATGAGAATATAAACAAATTTATAGACTGATGTATAACATCCAAGTCGTTAATATGTCTAATAATTAATTCAGAATTTATAAAAATGTATCGTAAATAACAAGCAAATAAAACTATGTAATAAACCTCTTCAAACCATGTGAATTACCTTAATATGGACACAATATAGATGGGGTGTTACTGTATATATATATATGTATATATATATATATATATATATATGTATATATACACTGCTCAAAAAAATAAAGGGAACACTTAAACAAGTATTTAGTATCTTGGTGCTCCCTTTATTTTTTGAGCAGTAGATATACAGTATATGTATATTTATATATATATATATATATATATATATATATTCATAACCAAAAGTGTTGCCACCGTATCAATTGTTCCAGAGGATGCAGTACCCCACCCAGGAAATTTTTGCAATTGCACCTGTTTTGTTATGCACATGTTTATTTTCTTTGTGTTTATTGGAACAACACAAAAAAAAACAGCGGGAGAAAAAGGCAAATTGAACAAAATGTCACACAAAAAGCCCATATATGGGCCGGACAAAATTGTTGACCCAAAATTGTGGGTAAGGCTAGGTTCACATTTCCGCTAAAATGTATCAGTCTTAATCCGCTGCTATGGGAAACAACGGAATCCGTTTAGCGGATTCCGTTGTGTCCCATAGACTTGCATTAGTGGCGGATTGCGACTGATGACCCTGCGTTGCGTCCGCTGCGTCGCGGTCCGTCGTTTTTTGACTGACCGCTGGGCGGGGTGCAACGCAGAATGTAACGTTTTTCTGGCCGTCAAAATTGACGCAGCGCGCAGGAATCCGCCACAGTCCGTCACGCTTGTAATGTATGTCTATGGTGCTGGATTCCGTCATGCTCTACTGAGCATGCCCAGCAGGTTTGGCACACCCACTGGGCTGTCCCAAACACAAACGGATCATGACTGATCCGTCAAAAAACGGACGCACAGCGGATGAAATGGACGCAACGGATCAGTTTTTTCACAGGATTCCTGTGAAAGGAATCCTGTGAAAAACACATCCGTTGCATCAGTTGAGAACTTAAAAACGACTGATCCGTTGCTGACGGACCTGACTGATTTAAAGCAACGGAAATGTGAACTTAGGTTAGTTTCACACTTGCGTTCAGCGCATTCCGTCACTATGGAGAATAGCGCAGTCTGTTAATGCACTGCGCTATTCTCCATAGACTTGTATGGACGACGCACTGCATTGCGTTGTGTGACGCATGTAACGGATGCGTTGCATCCACTGGACAACGCAGCGTCGTTATTTTGACGCTGCGTCGGGCGGATGGAACGCTGCATGTAACGTTTTTCTGCGCTTGGCGGAGTGTCAAAAAACCGCAATCTGCAGGAATCCGTTAGGCGTCCGTTGTTTTTATAATGGATGCCTATGGTGGCGGATTCCGTTAGAATGCGTCATTTGACGGATTCCGTTAACGCAGCTGTCTTTACACACCTGCGCATGCCCAGATGTGTAAAGTCAAGAAAAAAAACTACAACGGACTGCGTTATTTTGTACGATCTGTAGCATGCGTTGTGCCACTATATGCAACGCATCCGTTACATGCGTCACACAACGCAATGCTACGGATCCCGTCCAACGCAAGTGTGAAACTAGCCTTAGCCTTAACTACAGTCATGGCCAAAAGTTTTGAGAATGACACCACAATGCTATTTTCACATGATCTGTTGCCCTCTGGTTTTTATTTGTGTTTGTCTGGTGTTTACATCACATACAGAAATATAATTGCAATCATATTATGAGACCAAAAGGTTCTATTGACATTAGAATGAGTTAATGCAGCGAGTCAATATTTGCAGTGTTGCCCCTTCTTCTTCAGGACCTCTGCAATTCTCCCTGGCAGCTCTCAATCATCTTCTGGAGCAAATCCTGACTGATCGCGGTCCATTCTTGCATAAGCAATGCTTGCATTTTGCCAGAATTTGTTGGTTTTTGTTTGTCCACCCGTCTCTTGATGATTGCCCACAAGTTCTCAATGGGATTAAGATCTGGGGAGTTTCCAGGCCATGGACCCAAAATCTCTCTGTTTTGTTCCATGAGCCATTTAGTGATCACCTTTGCTTTATGGCAAGGTGCTCCATCATGCTGGAAAAGGCATTGTTGGGCGCCAAACTGCTCTTGGACGATTGGGAGAAGTTGCTCTTGGAGGACATTCTGGTACCATTCTTTATTCATGGCTGTGTTTTTAGGCCAGACTGTGAGTGGTGCGATTCCCTTGGCTGAGAAGCAACCCCACACATGAATGGTTTCCGGATGCTTAACAGTTGGCATGAGACAAGACTGGTGCTAGCGCTCACCTCTTCTTCTTCTAAGAAGCTGTTTTCCAGATGTCCCAAACAATCGAAAAGGGGATTCATCTAAGAAAATGACTTTCCCCCAGTCCTCAGCAGTCACTCCCTGCACCTTCTGCAGAATATCAGTCGCTCCCTGATGTTTTTTCTGGAGAGAAGTGGCTTCTTTGCTGCCCTCCTTGAAACCAGGCGTTGCTCCAGCAGCCTCCGCCTCACAGTGCGTGCAGAAGCCTCACACCAGCCTGCTGCCATTGCTGCGCTAGCTCGGTACTGCTGGTAGTCCCATCCCGCAGCTGAAACAGATCCTGGCATTTCTTGGGTGCTGGTCCTTCTTGGGTGCCCTGGAGCCTTTTTGGCAACAATGGAAGCTCTCTCCTTGAAGTTCTTGATGATGCGATAGATTGGTGGCTGAGCTGCAATCTTTGTAGCTGCGATACTCTTCCCTGTTAGGCCATTTTTGTGCAGAGCAATGATGGCTGCACGTGTTTCCTTAGAGATAACCATGGTTAACTGAAGAGAAACAATGATACCAAGCACCAGCCTCCTTTTAACCCCTTCAGCCCCCAGCCTGTTTTCACCTTAAAGACCCGGCCATTTTTTGCAATTCTGACAAGTGTCACTTTGACAGGTTATAACTCTGGAACACTTCAACGGATCCTGGCGATTCTGAGATTGTTTTTTCGTGACATATTGTACTTCATGTCAGTGGTAAATTTAGGCCGATATGTTTTGCGTTTATTTGTGAAAATTTCGGAAATTTAGCGAAAATTTTGAAAATTTTGCAATTTTCAAAATTTGAAATTTTATGCCAGTAAATCTGAGAGATATGTCACACAAAAAAGTTACTAAATAACATTTCCCACATGTCTACTTTACACCAGAGCAATTTTTGAAAAAAAAAAAATTCCGTTAGGAAGTTAGAAGGGTTCAAAGTTCATCACCAATTTCTCATTTTTCCAACAAAATTTACAAAAAAAAATTGTTTAGGTACCACATCACATTTGGAGTGATTTGAGAAACCTAGGCGACAGAAAATACCCAAAAGTGACCCAATTCTAAAATCTGCACCCCTCACTCTGCTCAAAACCACATCCAAGAAGTTTATTAACCCTTTAGGAGCTTCACAGCAACCAAAGCAATGTAGACGAAAAAATGAAAATTTTACTTTTTTAACACAAAAATGTTACTTTAGCCATAAAAAATAGTATTTTCACAAGGGTATCAGGAAAAATGCATCATAAAATATATCGTGCATTTTCTCCTGAGTACGCAGATACCCCATATGTGGTGGTAATCAAATGTTTGGGCACACAGCAGGACTCGGAAGGCAAGGAGCGCCATTTGAATTTTTGAGTGCAAAATTAGCTGCACTCATTAGCGGACGCCATGTCGGGTTTGAAGACTCCCCGAGGTGCCTAAACAATGGAGCTCCCCCACAAATGACCCCATTTTGGAAACTAGAGCCCTCAAATATTTTTTCTAGATGTTTGATGTGCACTTTGAACCCCTGGGGGCTTCACAGAAGTTTATAACGTTGAGCCGTGAAAAGAAAAAAAAAAATTTTTACCACAAAACTGTTGCTTCAACCAGGTAGCTTTTTTATCACAAGGGTATCAGGAAAAAATGCACCATAAAATGTATGGTGCATTTTCTCCTGAGTACGCAGATACCCCATATGTGGTGGAAATCAAATGTTTGGGCGCACGGCAGGACTCGGAAGGCAAGGAGCGCCATTTCACAGCAAAATTGGTTGGAATTATTAGCGGACGCCATGTTTCATTTGGAGACCCCCCTGAAGTGCCTAAACAATGGAGCTCCCCCACAATTGACCCCATTTTGGAAACTAGACCCCTCATGGAATTTATCTAGCTGTTTAGTGAGCACTTTGAGCCCCTGGAGGCTTCACAAACGTTTGTAATGTTCAGCTGTGAAAATATTTTATTCTTTTTTTTACCACAAAATTGTTTTTTCAAACAGGTAGCTTTTTTTTCCACAAGGGTATCAGAAAAAAATGCACCATAAAATGTATTGTGCAATTTCTCCTGAGTACGACGATACCTCATATGTGGTGGAAATCAATTGTTTGGGCGTACGGCGGGGCTCAGAAGAGAAGGAGCGCCATTTCACAGTAAAATTGATTGGAATTATTAGCAGACGCCATGTTTCATTTGGAGACCCCCTGAGGTGCCTAAACAATGGAGCTCCCCCACATGTGATCCCATTTTGGAAACTAGACCCCCCCCATACAAAAAAAATTAGTTTGGCGAAATAAAAAATACAGACATCAGTAAAAAAAAAAAAAAAAAGCGCCTGCCACTAAGACCAGTGCCAAACGTGAGAGCAATGCACGAGTCTCGCATCGCATCATCCACTGCAGTCTGGAAGCGAGCAACTGCGCTGGATAATGCAATGCGAGAGGGCGGGGCGGCAGATGAGAAAGGGCGCAGCAGATGGAAGATGGGAAAGGGCGCAGCGGATGGAGGAGCGGCAGAGGATGGGAAAGGGCGCAGCGGATGGATGATGGGAAATGGCGCAGCGGATGGATGGGAAATGGCGCAGCGGATGGAGGAGCGGCAGAGGATGGGAAAGGGCGCAGAGGATGGATGATGGGAAATGGCGCAGCGGATGGATGGGAAATGGCGCAGCGGATGGAGGAGCGGCAGAGGATGGGGGGGGGTGAGATGGGGATACCTACCTTACAGGATGGATCTAGGCAGCAGGATCACAGCAGACAGAAGAGGCAGCAGATGAAGGAGGCAACAGATCGAGGAGGGTGAGAGGGGGCAGTAGATGGAAAATGGGAGAGAGCAGGCAGCAGATCGGGGAGGGGGGCAGAGTCTGATGCGAGAGAGAGATGGCACATGTAGGGGAAGGGAGGGGGGCTTGCAGCACATGTAGGGGGAGGGAGGGGGGCTTGCAGCACATGTAGGGGGAGGGAGGGGGGCTTGCAGCACATGTAGGGGGAGGGAGGGGGGCTTGCAGCACATGTAGGGGGAGGGTGGCTGGCTTGCAGCACATGTAGGGGGAGGGTGGCTTGCAGCACATGTGCTGCAAGCCAGCCACCCTCCCCCCACATGTGCTGCAAGCCAGCCACCCTCCCCCCACATGTGCTGCAAGCCAGCCACCCTCCCCCCACATGTGCTGCAAGCCAGCCACCCTCCCCCCACATGTGCTGCAAGCCAGCCACCCTCCCCCCACATGTGCTGCAAGCCAGCCACCCTCCCCCCACATGGGGGGAGGGTGGCTTGCAGAACATGGAGGGATAGGTGGTGTGGCGATGGAGAAGGGGCAGCCGATGAAGGAGGCGGCGGCGGCCGCCGCCGCCGATCGGGGGCAGCAGCGGCTGAAAAAGGTGGGTGCGACGGCGGCGGGGACAGTGGCGAGCATGGCGGCGGGGACGGCGGTGGATCGGGAGCGGCGGCGGGGACAGCGGTGGAGCGGGAGCATGGCGGCGGAGACAGCGGTGCAGCGGGAGCATGGCGGCGGGGACGGCGGTGGATCGGGAGCGGCGGCGGGGACAGCGGTGGAGCGGGAGCATGGCGGCGGAGACAGCGGTGCAGCGGGAGCATGGCGGCGGGGACGGCGGTGGATCGGGAGCGACGGCGGGGACAGCGGTGCAGCGGGAGCATGGCGGCGGAGACAGCGGTGCAGCGGGAGCATGGCGGCGGGGACGGCGGTGGATCGGGAGCGGCGGCGGGGACAGCGGTGCAGCGGGAGCATGGCGGCGGAGACAGCGGTGCAGCGGGAGCATGGCGGCGGGGACGGCGGTGGATCGGGAGCGGCGGCGGGGACAGCGGTGCAGCGGGAGCATGGCGGCGGAGACAGCGGTGCAGCGGGAGCATGGCGGCGGGGACGGCGGTGGATCGGGAGCGGCGGCGGGGACAGCGGTGGAGCGGGAGCATGGCGGCGGAGACAGCGGTGCAGCGGGAGCATGGCGGCGGGGACGGCGGTGGATCGGGAGCGGCGGCGGGGACAGCGGTGCAGCGGGAGCATGGCGGCGGAGACAGCGGTGCAGCGGGAGCATGGCGGCGGGGACGGCGGTGGATCGGGAGCGGCGGCGGGGACAGCGGTGCAGCGGGAGCATGGCGGCGGAGACAGCGGTGCAGCGGGAGCATGGCGGCGGGGACGGCGGTGGATCGGGAGCGGCGGCGGGGACAGCGGTGGAGCGGGAGCATGGCGGCGGAGACAGCGGTGCAGCGGGAGCATGGCGGCGGGGACAGCGGTGCAGCGGGAGCATGGCGGCGGGGAAAGCAGTGCATCGGGAGCATGGCGGCGGGGACAGCGGTGAAGCGGCAGCAGCGGCGGGGCGATCGGAGACAGCGGCAGTGAAGCGGGAGCAGCGGCGGGGACAGCGGTGAAGCGGGAGCAGCGGTGGGGCGATCGGGGACAGGGGCGAGCGGCGGGGCGATCGGGGACAGGGGCGGGCGGCGGGGACAACAACTTACCGCTCTCCTCAGCTTCTAGGGACGATCACAGGCCGCAGATCCACATTGATTGGAGAGAGCGGTCACAAGACCGGTCTCTCCAATCAGAGCTGGGGGCGGGTGAAGCATCGATCACCCAGCTCCAGCCAATGGCCAGTGCTACAGCAGCACTGATCAGGGCTGGATTTCAATGTTCCAGCCATTTTCAATGGCTGGAACATTACAGTGGCTGTAATTGGCTGAGCGGCGTTCGTCAGCCAATCACAGCCTCTGTAGGTTCGGGGAAGAGGCACCACCCCTCCTGAGGTCAGGCAGAGGTCCCCTCCTTCCCGAATCTACCGTTTAAGTAAATAAATTTCACTCCCCGGGGCTCCGGGACCGCGATTTCGCCATGACGTACTGAGTACGTCATGGGTCGTTTAGCACCATGTCACCATGACGTACTCAGTACGTCCAAGGTCGTTAAGGGGTTAAAGTGTCCAGTGGTGTCATTCTTACTTAATCATGACTGATTGATCGCCAGCCCTGTCCTCATCAACACCCACACCTGTGTACCTGGAACAATCACTAAAACAATGTTAGCTGCTCCTTTTAAGGCAGGAATGCAATGATGTTGAAATGTGTTTTGGGGGTTAAAATTCATTTTTTTAGCCAATATTGACTTTGCAAGTAATTGCTGTTAAGCTGATCCCTCTTTATGACATTCTGGAGTATATGCAAATTGCCATCAGAAAAACTTAAGCAGTAGACTTTGTAAAAATTAATATTTGTAGCATTCTCAAAACTTTTGGCCATGACTGTACTTTGTTTCGAGCAAGTGATGTTCGTTCAGACTCACTTGTGGCAAGTAACAGGTGTGGGCAAAATGGAAATCACACCTGGAACCAGAGAAAAAGGGGAGAAGTTGCCTCAATCTTTGCATTGTGTGTCTGTGTGTGCCGCACTAAGCATGGAGAACAGAAAGAGAAGAAGAGAACTGTCTGAGGACTTGAGAAAAAAAAATGTTGAATAATATCAATGAATCTCAAGGTTACAAGTCCATCTCCAGAGAACTTGATGTTCCTTTGTCCATGGTGCACAACATAATAAGAAGGCACTGTAGCTAGCCTTCCTGTACATGGATGGCAGAGAAAAATCAATGAACGCTTGTAACGCAGGATAGTCCAGTTGGTGGATAAGCCGCAATCAAGATCCAACAAAATTGAAGCTGTCAGGGGCCTCAATGTCAGTGCGAACTATCCATCTACATTTGGATTAAATCAAATGCTATGGGGGAGACCCAGGAGGACCCCACTGCTGACACAGACAGCAAAAAGCCAAAATGTACAGGAGTAACCAAAATCCTTCTGGGAAAGCGTCTTGTAGACAAATGAGACCAAGATAGATCTTTATGGTAAAGCACATCATTCTACTGTTTACCGAAAACAAAATAAGGACTACAAAGTAAAGATCACAGCACCTACAGGCACACATGGTGGAGGTCAGAGATGTCTTGGGGTTATTTTGCTGCCTCTAGCACTGGGGTCTTGACTGTGTACAAGACATCATGAAATCTGAAGATTACCAAAGGATTTTGGGTGGCAATGTAGAGCCCAGTGTCAGAAAGCTGGGGGTGCGTCCTAGGTCAGGGGTCTTCTAGCAGGACAGTGACCCCAAACACTTCAAGAAGCCCCAGAAATGGATGGATAAAAGTGCTGGAGAGTTCTGAAGAGGAAGCAATAAGTCTGGATCTAAGTGGAGAGATCTTAAAATTGCTGTTGGGAGAAGAGAAGACTCCTTCAGATATGAGAGACGAGGAGCCATTTATACAGAAGAGTCCAAGATTCCAGGTGAGAGGAGGAAGAAGCTGTGGATGGGGATAGGAAGCAATTGATCACAGGTATTTATTCCAAAGGGCGGACAACCAAATATTAAGTTAAGGGTGCCAAAAATGACAGCTCTGTGTAATGATCTGTTCCTCATAGTGAAGACCATGTATATATCTTTATATAGATGGAACATATCAGGATAATAATATACACAACATGGATGATCTCATTCCGTCCTTAGCGACTGTTCACATTGCAGTGTGTGACTTCACAATTCGTTTTGATTTAAAAGCTGTTTTTGTGCCCCACATTATTACTTGCGGCTTGTGAGGCTGCAGATTGGCATCGATTGCGCGTAGGTCAATTATCATTATTAGATTATTGCAACAAAGTTGGTGACAAAAGGAAAGATGCTTTTGATTCTCTTTTTCAAGTATTAACAGAATTAACAGAATTCTGAAACATGAGAGTTTTTTTGTTACAATTTAATGATATAATCTTCTTATTGGAGCCCGAATTTAGTAAAATACAAAAGACGCCTTGCAATTTGTCTTGTTAGTGCTAGTGATGAGTGAGCACCAAAATGCTTGAGTGCTTGCTACTAGAATCGAGCAGTTCGGACACTCGGGCGGGCTTGACTCGAGTACTGATTATAATCGCAGTCAATGGAGAACTTGAGCATTTTTCTGGAAGACCCCAACAGGAGGGATGGGGGGCCAGAAAATCACTGAAATAGATGGAAATATTGCTGAAACGGAATGTGAACTGTTATGGGGGAACCGGCAGATTAGGACCAGGGGGTATATATCCCAATCGCCAGTCGGGGCCCACTGTGCTCCAGATGGTAATGGAGCTGCTGGCACCCTGTGGGTTAGGCGGAGACTAAAGAGCTGGATGGCTCTGAGATAACCCAGGGAACCGGTCACGTGTGTAGTGACACGTCAGACCGGACGACAACCCAGTTAGTGTGTCGGTGGAATTGGCACAACCCCGACCACGTGCGCAGGGAACACGTCAGACCAGATGGTGCCCAGGTAGCGTTGACCGAGAAGACCTCTGCGACAGCGCCCTGTCGGCCACGTGTGTCAGACATGACAGGCCGAGCGGTCCTTCGATTAGCTTTTCTGGTCACTACTCGAATGGCCACGTGTGTAGAGGACACGTCAGGCCAAGGGATCACACCAGTAGCGTAGACTGGGAAGCCAAGGAGGATAATAGGTTCACACACCCAATCCTGGAACATCCTGTTAACTCCACCGAAGTCCTGGGGTATGCTGTCCGTGCGCGTAGGAGGCACAACCGGCCAGGTGGCGCAACAGGTGCGTTGTCCGTGTGCGTAGAGGGCACGCTCGGACAGGTGACGCAGCAGGTATGCTGCTCGTGTACGTAGGAGGCACAACTGCACAGGTGACGCAGCAGCCGCAGCCCAGTTAACGCCACTGGACTGCTATAGCACAACAGGAACGGTAGCAAGGAAGCACGGCGCCTGACCCTCATGTGCTGAGCCACGAATCTTGGCGTGACAGGCACCGTTCGCCTAGCCCTACCTACCGTTTCCAACAAGGCTTATGCCACCATGAATTTTAAATGAATATGAAAGAAGACTGCGCACCTCCATGTTGTCTCCAGCCCCTTTTATAACCTAGATCCGCCCCAAACCCAGAGTGGAACCACCAAGGTCCAATAGTAGAGTGCCATATCATCAGCGACGTCACCAGCGGCCTATCCGGAACCGCCACGTCATTGATGACCTCATGGCCGCCACGCCCCAAACACTTCACCAGTCATCGTCTGACGACCAATGGTGAGGTGTCAGATCATAGGGGCGGGCCTCTGCGAGCCAGTCCGGAGTGGCCACGTCATCAGGACACCTGACACCCTCTGCCCTATCAGGACCTGCCACCTCACGGACATGCTCAGTGAGGTCCTTACCGGACCTAGCCTCTGATGCACTAAGTGCCTGAGCATGCCCAGTAGCCTGAACAACAGACTCAGAAATCAGACTATCTGCCTGAGCATGCTCAGTAGGCACATCCCAGAACTTAGACACAGCTCGAAGTCCAAGTACCTGTGCAAAGAGGCTATTAAGATTAATTGTGGGAGCATGCTCAGTAGTGTGAACTGAGGACTTAGTCTCAGACATAACACAATCAGGCTGAGCATGCTCACTAGGCAAAACACCGGGCTTAGACTCTGGCTGGGGTAAATCGGCGCACGCATGCGCACTAGCCACCTCTCCACACTTAGACGTGATGGAAGGAGCAGCCAACTGGACGACCCAAGGCACGGCCAAGAACGGCAGCCGGCGCCTGGGCGCAACAGGAACCGCAGCAGACTGCTTGCGGCTATTGCGGTGACGGTTCGTAACAGGGAACAACGCCTGGATGCATCTCTGATTCACAGAAAATGACGTGCAGTCCCTACTATTTTTGATAACCAGCCAAGGTAAAGCAGACAGCTGGGGGATGGCATGGTTATTGGACACTTCCCAGCCTAAAAATAGTATCCCACAGCCACCAACGAAGTGACATATCCATTAGATGCTCCAATTCTGGCACTTTACCCGGCTCTTCCCGATTGCCCTGGTGCGGTAGCAATCGGGATAATACTTTTGGGGTTGATACCACCTGTGAAATGACAGCTTACATCAAGCCCAGGGGTTAGTAATAGAGAGGTTCTCATGAGACACCCCCATTACTAGCCCAATAACTCAAAGAAATAAAACACTCATAGGAAAAGGAAAAAATAGATTATTTGAATAAAGACTCCCCCCACTATAACATTGTTCACCAATATATTTTTAAAAAGTTCTCACAGAGCTCCTCTGTCATGGTCCACTTTCCCTGATTACAGCACCGGCGACTGTGAATAACACTAAAGTGCAGTCATTCACAGGCGCCGGGTAGGAACACAACTCTTATCAGAGATGATGAATGTTGTGGTCACTACCCGACACCTGTAAATAGCTGCTCTTTACTGTTACTCACAGTCGCCGGAGCTGCATTCGTGGATCGGGACTACAATGGGACTTCATGAAACATTTTTGATAATAAATTTGGAACAAGGGATAATATGGGGGAGTCTTTCTTTATTCAAATAAATATTTTTTTCCCTGTGTGTTTTTTTTATTACTGTATTAGTTACAGGGATGTCTGATAGGTGCCGCTCCATTACTAAACCCTGGGCTAGATGCCAGCTGTCACTACACAGCTGACATCAACCCAAAAAGTATTACCCCAATTGCCACTGCACCAGGGCAATTGGGAACAGCCAGACAAAGTGCCAGAATTGTAGCATCTAATGGATGCGCCACTTCTGGGATGGCTGCGGGCTGCTATTTTTAGGCTGGAAAGGGGCCAATAAACATGGATCTTCCCAGTCTGATAATACCAGCCCCCAGCTATATGCTTTATCTGTGCTGGTTATAAAAAGAAGGGGAATCAACCTCATTTTTTAAAATTGAAAGTTAAACAAAGCTAAAAACATCCTTTAGTGCCACATAAAAGGCATCAAAGGCTGCAAGTGTATAAACGTATAAACCCTGCTCTTATCTAAACTCTCCCTCCTAGATCAACTCTCCTTGAACTGCTTCCAGAGGAGAGTGTGCCGAGCATCGCACCCCCTGTCTCATATAAGACCCGATGATGCGATGCGGGCACCAGTTATGCCAGTAATCAACATGGCTACATCATTACTGTGGTTTGCTTGCAATCCCTGCATGTTGATTGGCCGTCAAACAGCCGTTAAACATGTGGGGCCTGGACTCGAGCACTTGCAATACTTGGCCGAGTAATGAGTGTACCTGAACACCCTGATGCGAGCAAGTATCGAGAAGTGCCGAGCACCCCGATGTAATTGAGTATGGAGCAGTGCTGAGCACCCCGATACGATCTAGTATGGATCAGTGAGAAGCACTGTGATGCTATCGAGTAGGGAGCAGTGCCGAGCATTATGATGTGATCAAGCATGGAGCAGTGCCAAGCACCCCGATGTGATCGAGTATGGAGCAATGCCGAGCACCCCGATGTGATCGAGTATGGAGCAATGCCGAGCACCCCAATGTGATCGAGTATGGAGCAGTGCCGAGCACCCCGATGTGATCGAGTATGGAGCAATGCCGAGCACCCCGATGTGATCGAGTATGGAGCAATGCCGAGCACCCCGATGTGATCGAGTATGGAGCAGTGCCGAGCACCCCGATGTGATCGAGTATGGAGCAGTGCTGAGCACCCCGATGTGATCGAGTATAGAGCAGTGCCAAGCACCCTGATGTGATCGAGTATGGAGCAGTTCTGAGCACCCCGATGTGATCGAGTATGGAGCAGTGCTGAGCACCCTGATGTGATCAAGTATGGAGCAGTGCCGAGCACCCCGATGTGATCGAGTATGGAGCAGTGCTGAGCACCCTGATGTGATCGAGTATGGAGCAGTGCTGAGCAGCCCGATGTGATCGAGTATGGAGCAGTGCTGAGCACCCCGATGTGATCGAGTATGGAGCAGTGCTGAGCACCCCGATGTGATCGAGTATGGAGCAGTGCTGAGCACCCCAATCTGATCGAGTATAGAGCAATGCCGAGCACCCCGATGTGATCAAGCATGGAGCAGTGCCAAGCACCCTGATGTGCTCGAGTATGGAGCAGTGCCGAGCACCCCGATGTGATCGAGTATGGAGCAATGCTGAGCACCCCGATGTGATCGAGTATGGAGCAATGCCGAGCACCCCGATGTGATCGAGTATGGAGCAGTGCCGAGCACCCCGGTGCGATCAAGTATGGAGAATGGTCTGAGCACCCCAATTCAATCGAGTATAGAGCAGTGCCGAGCACCCCGATGTGATTGAGTATAGAGCAGTGCCGAGCACCCCGATGTGATCGAGTATGGAGCAGTGCCGAGCACCCCGATGTGATCGAGTATAGAGCAGTGCCGAGCACCCCGATTTGATCGAGTATAGAGCAGTGCCGAGCACCCCAATGTGATCGAGTATGGAGCAATGCCGAGCACCCCGATGTGATCGAGTATGGAGCAGTGCCAAGCACCCCGATGTGATCGAGTATGGAGCAATGCCGAGCACCCCAATGTGATCGAGTATGGAGCAATGCCGAGCACCCCGATGTGATCGAGTATAGAGCAGTGCCAAGCACCCCGATGTGATCGATTATAGAGCAGTGCTGAACACCCCGATGTGATCGATTATGGAGCAGTGCTGAGCACCCCGATGTGATCGAGTATGGAGCAGTGCTGAGCACCCCGATGTGATCGAGTATGGAGCAGTGCTGAGCACCCTGATGTGATCGAGTATAGATCAGTGCTGAGCACCCTGATGTGATCGAGTATGGAGCAGTGCTGAGCACCCCGATGTGATCGATTATGGAGCAGTGCTGAGCAACCCGATGTGATCGAGTATGGAGCAGTGCTGAGCACCCCGATGTGATCGAGTATGGAGCAGTGCTGAGCACCCCGATGTGATCGAGTATGGAGCAGTGCTGAGCACCCTGATGTGATCGAGTATAGATCAGTGCTGAGCACCCTGATGTGATCGAGTATGGAGCAGTGCTGAGCACCCCGATGTGATCGAGTATGGAGCAGTGCTGAGCACCCCGATGTGATCGAGTATAGAGCAGTGCTGAGCATCCCGATGTGATCGAGTATGGAGCAGTGCTGAGCACCCTGATGTGATCGAGTATAGATCAGTGCTGAGCACCCTGATGTGATCGAGTATGGAGCAGTGCTGAGCACCCCGATGTGATCGAGTATGGAGCAGTGCTGAGCACCCCGATGTGATCGAGTATAGAGCAGTGCTGAGCACCCCGATGTGATCGAGTATGGAGCAGTGCTGAGCACCCTGATGTGATCGAGTATAGATCAGTGCTGAGCACCCTGATGTGATCGAGTATGGAGCAGTGCTGAGCACCCCGATGTGATCGATTATGGAGCAGTGCTGAGCACCCCGATGTGATCGAGTATGGAGCAGTGCTGAGCACCCTGATGTGATCGAGTATAGATCAGTGCTGAGCACCCTGATGTGATCGAGTATGGAGCAGTGCTGAGCACCCCGATGTGATCGAGTATAGAGCAGTGCTGAGCATCCCGATGTGATCGAGTATGGAGCAGTGCCGAGCACCCCGATGTGATCTAGTATGGAGCCATTGCTTACTCACGCTCACTCATCACTGGTTAGCATGATCCTTTTTTATAGTTATTACTGGGGTTTTCAGGCACCTGCCATTTCTACTCCTTTGCACCGTCCTGTATTAATCTATTTGTGTTGGATTCCCCATAAGCTTTTATTGCTCTATATCAGTTATATTCTCCCATCACCTTTTGCTTTTGTCATTTTCTTATATTAATTTTGTAACATTTTTCAGGTGAAACAATGAAGAGGAATGTATATAATAATTTCACCAAATTCTCGCGTATTATAATATCAAGTGGTTGATGTCTGGTTTACATCAGAGTGATTTTGGCCAGGAGACATATTAATGACACGGCTTTGGCAGCTGCAGATTGGCATTGAGCGCTCTCAGTTAATCTACTGTTGTCGAATTGCACAATATTATCACATCCAAACAATGTCAAACACATTATTCTCTAATTATGGCCATAAAATCTTACTCTGTTGTAGTAGATGAAAAAATCCCAGTTCTTTCTCCTATAAGCATAGGGTTTTTTATTGATAGGGTACAGCGTGACTTATTCATTATGGCTGGAGGTTGATGTGGTTCATTTGGACTTTTGCTATGTGGAGTTCTTGTTTAGGTTTATCATCTCATCATAGAAAAAGCACTTTCCATGATATCTCCTGTGCATCCATCACAAATCACATTGACAGGCGCGCTCCATCCAGATCTTTAATACCTAGGATAATGAATGTAGAATTGATACATTTGTATCCTTGGAGATATTAATGTAACTTCCAAGTAACTTCAGGCAAATGATATTTTGTTACATCAGCAAATATTCAAATAGCGCCGCAAATAAGTCATGTTCTGGAAGACGAGGCGGCGTAATGAGCTCCTTCTGCTGCTCAAGGCTATGTAAGCGCTCCAGTATGGATGGATGGTGGGCGGTCAGTGACGTTCTGCAACCGGGGATCCGCCAGCTATTTATCACAGTTATTGATTGTATTACTATGTATTCAATATTGAGTAGCCCATGTAATCCCAGAAGAGCAGAAAGTCATCTACTCTCCATGCAATTTGGATCTTTGGACTTTTCTAATGTGTAAGATAAAAGTATGTACCATACAGATACAGTATGTAGCAAATATTAGGGGAACCGTATTCAGGCGACACTATTACCGTAGCATGCCATCAGGCTCTCTCGCTATGCACGTAGGGTCTACTTTCTAAAACCAAGAAAGAAATTCTCTAAAACTGGGGTTTCACATGCTGATCTTCAAAAGAAGACTCTGGAGTGAGGTGGACCAAAATCAAAAGGTGCATTATTCCTAATAAAATTGGAGCATCTTAGGCTTTCTGAAAGTTGGAGTGAAATTCTGGAGTAAGATATAGTAAGTCTACTAGGCAGGAGAAGGCTCCATCCCTTCCGCCCAGCCCGCTTGTTTGAAGAAATGTGTATGTATATATATAATTTAATGGATTTTTCTAACTTTTTTATGACATTTATATACTGTACCATGCAAAAATAGTTTCATAAATTATCCCAAAGCATATGAATGGACATGCTGCATTAGCAGCATAGCAATATATCTGTACCATGTGCTTGCTCAGATTATTCTGCCACTAAAAATTGATGCAACCTCTTGGTTACTTATCTAAGTATTTAGCACATAGCTATCTTTGTTACATTACTGCATCTATGCAGTGAACTTGGTTCTATTCCTGTATCTTTGTAGTAAGCTTATTTCTGTTCCTGTATCTCAGTAGTATACTTTATTTTACTCCTGTATATATGTACTAAGCTTGGTTCTGATCCTGTATTTATGTAGTAAGGATGGTTATGTTCTTGTATCTTTGTAGTAAGCTTGGTTCTGTTTCTGTATCTATGTACCAAGCTCAGTTCTGTTTCTGTATCTATGTAGTAAGCTCGGTTCTGTTCTTATATTTATTAAGTAAGCTTGGCTCTGTTCCTCTATCTATGCAGTAAGCGTGGTTCTGTCCCTGTACTTATGTAGTAAGCTCAGTTCTATTCCTGCATCTATGTAGCAAGATCAGTTCTCTTCTTGTAGCTAATTAGTAAGCTTGGTTTTGTGTCTGTATATATGTAGTAAGCTTGGATCTGTTCTTGTATCTATTAAGTAAGCTTGGTTCTGTTCCTGTATCTATGTAGTAAGCTCAGTTCTTTTCCTGTATCTACTGTATATAATATGCTACGATCTGTTCCTGTAGTTATGTAGCAAGCTCAGTTCTGTTCCTGTATTTATGTACTAAGCTCATTTTTGTTCCTGTATCTAATTATTAAGCTTGGTCCTGTCTCTGTAGCTATGTAGTAAACTTGGCTCTGTTCCTGTATCTATGTATTAAGCTCAGTTCTGTTCCTGTATTTGATTAGTAAGCTTGGTCCTGTTTCTGTATCTATGTAGTAAGCTTGGTCTTGTTTCTGTATCTATGTAGTAAGCTCGGTTCTGTTCCTGTATCTATGTAGTGAGCTCAGTTCTGTTCCTGTATCTGTATAGTAGCTTTTGTTTTGTCCTTGTATTTATGTAGTAAACTCAATCCTGTTCTTGTATCTATTAAATAAGCTTGGTTCTGTTCCTGTATCTATGTACTAAGCTCAGTTCTGCTCCTGTACTTATGTAGTAAGCCCAGATCTATTCCTGTATCTATGTAGTAAGCTCAGTTCTGTTCCTGTATCTATTTAGCGAGCTTTGGTCTGTTCACATATCTATGTAAATAATGAAAAGTGACTAGAGAAAGAGATAGCGCAAACTAGGGTCTTATCTTTAACAATAAAATGATATGAGTGAGGGAAAGTGCTCTGGTGAAGCTGTGAAAGTCACAACCACTGAAGACACATAATATGGCTGCAGCAGCCTCACGGTGAATAGATTTTAGAGGACTTAAACTAATGTGGACTATGACGGAACTTTGTGGAAACATTTTTGATAATAAATTGATGAACAAAGGATAGTGTGGGGGAGTCTATATTCAAATAAACAATTTTGTCCTTTGTGTGTTTTTTTGTGATTACTGATGTAGTAAAGGTGTTGTCTAATAAATGGCTCCCCATTACTAACCCCTGGACTTCATGCCGGCTGTCAATTCACAGCTGACATCAACTCCCCCAAAATTGCCCCAATTGCCACCGCATCAAGGCAATCGGGATGAGCCGAGCAATGCGCCAGAATTGGCACATCTAATGTGATGCACCAATTCTGGGGTGGCTGCATGCTGCTATTATTAGGTTGGGAAGGGGCCCAATAACCATGGACCTTCCCAGCCTGATAATACCAGCCCCCAGCTGTCTGGTTTACCTTGGCTGGTTATCAAAAATACAGAAACCCCACCTCATTTAAAATTATTTCTTTAGTTCCCAGCAGTGACCTTGGAGTCAGAGATGCGTCCAGGCGTCTTCCCCATGATATTAGCATCCATTTAATTGATTTTCCTTCTCCCTCAGCCCTTTTGTTTGGGTCTTCGGAAAAATGCTCGAGTTTTCTATTGACTTCCATTATACTTGTTACTGGAGTTGAGCCCGTCCGAGCATCCGACCTGCTCGATTCGAGTACCGAGCCCTCCAGTATTTTCAACTTGCTCATCACTAAATAGCATCCACAGAAACCAAATGCAAATGTCTGAATTGTGTAAAATACTAATAACATGATGCTACCTGTATAAGACAAACAATAAAGTGTAATGTGTTGCTGACTGTGCTCCTGGCGGCAGATATTACACGCTCTCTATTCATGTATATACAATCCGTGCACAGATCATCTTTATGGGAGTCGTTGTTATAAAGTAGCTGATAAATGATATAGCAGCATGACAATAATGACACAAGTGCGCAGCATCTGCTGCTTTCCTCTATAGTAGTAACACAGCCGGTGGCCGCCATATGCTGCACTCAGAAATGTGGATTCACCATTTTCTTTTCTGATTAATTATTTGGCCCCAAAAATTGTCATTTGGAGAAAGAAATTAGAACAAACTATTCTCCTAGTTACAGAAAGTGTGTGCAGTTGTTACATTGTTGATGTCGGGCAGCTCTGGTATCTTGAGGGCACATATAGGGGTACAGGGTGTGACGACACAGACTCTGAGTGCCTAGAATGGGTTAACTTTCTTAACATTCAGCCAGATATGAAGACAGTTTGTTTATAGATGGGGGATAATCCCTGATTGTTCTACAAGACTCTTGAGAGTTTAGTATTGAAGTTTTTGCTGACTCATGTAATTGTTTTGGCCACTGAAGGCCAGACGCCCAGATAACTCAATTATGCGAACTTCCTATTGTATTACTAAGTGAATTGCTAGATGTGATGTAACTTACCTGTCTTAGCCTTGTCTCTGGATATTTGAATATTGAATAAATATTGAAATTCATCCAATAAGAGAAGCAACCTTGTACAACCAATCCAATAAGGGCACAGTATATCCTAAGGGAAGGCTATGGCTATAAAAGGGGACTTCTTGGAGTCACTAGGGTTGATGGATGTTGCATGATCCAGTGTAAGGTCTTAAGGTGGTGTCACACACAACGACGACGACAACGACATCGCTGCTACGTCACCATTTTCTGTGACGTTGCAGCGACGTCCCGTCGCTGTCGCCGTGTGTGACGTCCAGCAACGAGCTGGCCCCTGCTGTGAGGTCGTTGCTCGTTGCTGAATGTCTTGCTTCATTTTTTCGTCGTAGCTCTCCCGCTGTGAAGCACACATCGCTGTGTGTGACAACGAGAGAGCGACGAAATGAAGCGAGCAGAGAGCAGGAGCCGGCGTCTGGCAGCTGCGGAAAGCTGTAACCACTGTAAACATCGGGTAACCAAGGGAAGACCTTTCCCTGGTTACCCGATATTTACCTTCGTTACCAGCCTCCGCCGCTCTTGCTGCTAGTGCCGGCTTCTGCTCTGTGCACATGTAGCTGCAGTACACATCGGGTAATTAACCCTATGTGTACTGTAGCTAGGAGAGCAAGGAGCCAGCGCTAAGCAGTGTGCGCGGCTCCCTGCTCTCTGCACATGTAGCGACGTTATGATCGCTGCTGCGTCGCTGTATTTGACAGCTAAGCAGCGATCATAACAGCGACTTACAAGGTCGCTGTTACGTCACAGAAAATGGTGACGTAACAGCGATGTCGTTGTCGCTGTCGCTATGTGTGAACCCAGCTTTAGGAGCTGGCTAGGGGATCAGAACCAGGATGCCTTGTGGACTCGGTCTAGGGACTTTGGCTCCGACTAGAGGATCACTTGGCTACATGGCTTCAATCTAGGGACTCCGATTCCGATTGGAAACCATACCACAGTCTAGGGATTTCGACTCCGGTTGCCAGGATTATATTATATCATAATACCAGAGACTACTTAAGGAAGAAACCCAGTTTGGGACAATTTGGTCACCTGGCTACAGACTTTGCTGTGCTCAGTAAGCTTCCTACACTTGCCACTATTCTTTTCTCGGAGTAGCTGGCCCTGGAAACCCCGATGCATGAACAATCTAATCCCTGGTGAGCCAGCGGAAGGGTGAGACTCTGTTGCCTGATTCCCTCACCCTGTGTTGTCTGAGTCGTGTTCCGCCCACGGTTAAGGAGGTCGTGAGTTCAGTTGGGATGAGCCTTGGGCCACGCTGTCTTTCTAAAGGCGGCCAGGCCAGCGGACGAGAGCACCCACTGACCCCCAAGTCTCCACACAGAAGTTTGGGGAGGATCAATATTCAAACTATGGCGGGATTAATGCTGCCACTCGTCAGGCAGGTGTGCCCTTATCTGTGCCTGGTAAAGGCTTGAAGAGGCGGCCAAACGTGTGCTGTTGCCCAGGAATAGTAAGTATAATGCAAACATCAAAAATTGTGTGAAAATGAAGCTTCTTCTGAACCTTTTGTCCACAGTACGAGGACATCCTCATCTGAAGCCTGGTTCATTCGAGTGACCCCAATACAAAGGCATTGTGCTCCTGCCGAGCCCCCCACCATCAATCTCCTCAGAAGTGAAGGTAGAACCATCCCTTGTGTCCTTCTAAAATGAAGACTGATGAATCATACATGAATCCTGTCCTTGCAAAGATGAAGTCTTATTTTCTAGGAGAATTTCTATTCCTTAACCCTTCAGACTCTCCAAGTATATTGTTTCTAATAAGGTTGTAGACAGGGACAGATTTGGACAAAATGTGGCTGTGCCACACAAACCCCATCATCCCATCTGCTACAACACCCCCGACTCCACGATGAGTGAATTTACGTTCTCATGCCGGCACCACCTTTAGGAGTTATCTGAAGAACCACATGTCAATGGCGCAGCATCATGTATTGACCACAGATTAATTTGCGTTGTGCTCTTCAGAGCTCCAATTCTCTGGAACGTGGGGGTCCCAGGTATCAGATCCAAGCATGGAACAAACCATTTAAACAGGATTTAATTTTATTTGCCCCAAGGAATATAGAAAAATGACCCAATACTGGCCTTCCCGAAGTCCAATGCAGCCACTGCGAGAACAGGACCAGAGGAGGGATACTGCGCAGTGTACGCTACTTACAAAAAGTTAGGGATATTTGGGGACACGTCAGAATGATCCTAAAATGCCCTCTGACCTTATCCGGTGACCTTAATGTGACCTTCTCTAATCTTTTGGATGCTCATATCCAACTGTTCAATATTTCAGCACTTTTTGCACAACTTGCTGTTCTCTAACAAGGAGCTTAATGACAAAATTCACAACAGGTGTTTCATCCATGAATCGCCCCCAAAATTTCAAGATTCAATTAGAATAGTTATTAAAATGTCCTCCTCATCATGAGACCAAGACGACACCTAACAATTTATCAGCAGTGCTGCACCATTATGAGGCTTCAAGCAGCATGTTCTGACAGAAGAAGCCACTGAGCTTAGAGCATCACAGAGTGTCACCAGCAGGTTGTACAGAGAGACAAAGAGACTGGAAGAGTCACAGAAAGGCAGAGAAGTAGCCACTGAGCTTAGAGTGTCACAGAGTGTCACCAGCATGTTATACAGAGAGACCGAAAGACTGGAAGAGTCACAGAAAGGCAGTGAAGCGGCTAATGAGCTTAGAGCATCACAGAGTGTCACCAGCAGGTTGTACAGAGAGACCGAGAGACTGGAAGAGTCACAGAAAGGCAGAGAAGTAGCCACTGAGCTTAGAGTGTCACAGAGTGTCACCAGCATGTTATACAGAGAGACCGAGAGACTGGAAGAGTCACAGAAAGGCAGTGAAGCAGCTAATGAGCTTAGAGCATCACAGAGTGTCACCAGCAGGTTGTACAGAGAGACAAAGAGACTGGAAGAGTCACAGAAAGGCAGAGAAGTGGACATCCTCTGGCAACATCCCACACTGAGGACCGCTTCATTGTGAACAATGTCTTGTGGAGCCGGATGATGCATGCCACACAACTTCAGGCACATTTAAGGAAGGTGAGAGGCGTCAAGTGTCATGTCAGTGTCGCGGGCGGAGGAGGGGACGCTGCGCTCTCCCACTGCTCGGGTCCGGCTGCTGCTGCTCGGTGGCTCGAGCGATGGGCCGGATCCCGGGGACTCGAGCGGCGCTCCTCGCCCGTGAGTGAAAGGGGATTGGTTTTTGGGATAGTTTATTGTCCGTGACGGCACCCACGGTTGTGGTGATTGTATGGACACCACCGCTGCTCTGTATGGGGATCCCGGGAGCGGTGACAGGGAGCAGCAAAGTTGTTAGTTCTCCCCTCCGTGGGTAGGGGGGTGGCTGTCCCGGGGCCCAGTGATGAGGTGGGGGATGCTGGATGGCAGGGCCGGTGCAGGGCTTGGTAGGGTGCAGGGACGCGGGGTCAGCGCTGTGCCTCACGGCACTGTGGTACTCACTCAGCCTGAGACGGTGACACAGTTCTCGGTAAAACACACGGCTGGAAAGACGGTTCCCACGGACGGCTGCTGTTGCTTTTCCGCGGTAGTTGACGGTGACGGTCTCTGTCCCTGCACCTAATGAAAACGTTGGTAGCGATGGGTTCCCACCGGTAATCCGCTCCCCGGCTTGGATATGTGCCGGAGGAGCCCCTCTTTGCCCGCAGGCGCTGGCCCTGAGAAACTGGTGCCCTGGCGGTGGCGGTGTCTCTCTCTAACGGTTGGACTGTTGCCTTCAATCGGGACTTGGTTGTTGGGAGACCCAGAGGTCCCCTTCACTGACGGATTTGGCAAATTCACGGCGACTCCTAGCCTTGCCGGGATCCGAAAGGCCCCTGCCAATGGTGCTGGCTTCTCTTCGTATACCGCTCCGGTACTGCCGGGCCACCACCCGTCCACGGTCCTTTCGGCAACCTCCAAGCAGCCTCTCCTGCAGACAGTCACCGCCGTCTGCTGACCTTGCTGTCTCAGTCCAGGGCACACACCCGGACCAACTTCAGGCTTTCTCAACTGTCACTTTCTCTGTCACTACTCTCACTTGCTCCTTCCACTTCACTCTTAACTCTCCCTCTCCCTAAACTCTTCTCTTCACTCCTTCACTTCCCTAGCTTAACTGCCTGGTTTTCCCGCCTCCAGGGCTGTGAACTCCTCGGTGGGCGGAGCCAACCGCCTGGCCCACCCCCTGGTGTGAACATCATCCCCTGGAGGAAGGCAACAAGGATTTTTGGGTTAGCTTCGGTGTACCTATCCGGGGTGTAGGGTGTGGTGGTGTTACGACCTGTGACCCCTGGCTTGCCCAGGGCGTCACATCAGACCATTCAAAACTGTTTACATCAGCGTGGTCTGTGTGTTAGATGACCTGCAAGAGTACTTGACTATACTACCAGGGACAGGCATCATGTGGGCCTCAGTGCTGGTCACTGATCAACGTTGATTCACGCTGAGCAGAAATGATGTCCGCCAACTGCTGGAGACATCAAGGAAAGCGTTGTCCATCAGCCACTGCTGTCACCAGACGAGCCTTTGGTGGTGTTATAGTTTGGGCCAGTGAGTCTAGTCAGTGCAGAGCCACACTACACTGTGTGAATGGTGCAGTAACAGCCCCTACTACTGGAATAACAGCATTACTCCAGACATTGTGCCTCTGTATGAACAACAGCGGCTTACATTCATCTTCATGAAGGACAATGCTGCAGATCATTGAGGTCGCATCATTAGGGAATGGCTGCTGGAGATTGGGGAACCTCAAATGGAGCGGCTGCACTTTCTCCAGACCTGAATCCCATAGAAAACCTATGGGATCAGCTGAACCACCGTGTAGAAGTCGTAACTCTGTACCCCAGAACCTCAGTGACCTGATGGCCACCCTTCAAGAAGAGTGGGACGCCGGCCACTGCAGACAATAACTCCACTCGTGACCAGCAGGAGGCGTCGTGGTCAGCTGGAATTGATGCTCAAGGCCACATGACAAGTTATTGAATTGAGACACTGACATTTTGGGAGGTGGAGGGGTGGGGGGTATACCCACCACTGTTGGCTTTTGTTTCAATAAATTGTTTGTGATGAGGAAATCTCCATTGCTGCTTCTACTTAATGCCCGACTGTCATGATAAAAGTTTACAAAAATTTCACCCAAAAATATCCCAAACTTTTTGTGAGTAGTTTTTTTTTTTATACAGGAGACATATACACATCTTGACAATATATTCTGCAAGCAATGATATATACAAGATATATATATATATATATATATATATATATATATATACTGTGCTAAAAAATATACAGTGGAGCTGTGTATATACTGTATATTGTAAAGATATGCCAGTGAATACAGTAGATTCAACACTATATACTATATACACAGTACCACACTATATAAACACCTCTATATACTATATATACAGTACAACTCTACATTACGGTATATAGTATATAAACACATCACCATACTATATATTATATTATGCTGCATGCATCACATAGGATACAATAAGACTGCTGTATGTACATTATATAGGTGACATACAGCACATTTTTGAAATTTTGTGTGAAATTATGTCCAATTTACCTTTTTTTCTCTTTTTTGTGTAGTTCAAATACACACAAAGGAAATAAACGTGTGTATAAGAAAACATTTGTAATTGCAATAATTTTCTTGAAGAAATACTTGTGGTGGCTCAGTGGTTAGCACTGCAGTCTTGTGGTGGCTCAGTGGTTAGCACTGCAGTCTTGCAGCGCTGGGGTCCTGGGTTGAAATCCCACCAAGGACACCATCTGCAGGGAGTTTGTATGTTCTCCCCGTGTTTGCGTGGGTTTCCTCCAGGTACTCCGATTTCCTCCCACACTCCAAAGACATAGTGATAGGGAATGTAGATTGTGAGCCCCAATGGGGACAGTGATGATGGAGTCTGTAAAGCGCTGTGGAATGAATAGCACTGTATAAGTGAGTCAAATAAATGAATAAATAAATAAATTATGTGGAAAAATTTCAAGGGTGCCAACACTTTCGGCCATGATTGTATATCATATAGGAGACTGAGACTGTGGTTTATACATAGGAGAGTGCAATTGTGGCATATACATCATATAGGGGGTTGTGATTAAAGTATATACATCATATAGGGGGTTGTGACTGCAGTATATACATCATATAGGGGGCTGTGACTTCAGTATATACATCATATAAGGGGCTGTGACTACGGCATATACATCATATACTGGGCTGTGACTGCTGTATATACATCATAAAGAGACTGTGACTGTAGTATATGCATCACATAGGGGGCTGTGACTCCAGTATATACATCATATAGGGGGCTGTGACTACGGCATATACATCATATAGGGGCTTGTGACTGCTGTATATACATCATAAAGGGAGCTGGGACTGCAATATATACATCATATAGGGGGCTGTGACTATGGTATATATATCATATAGAGAGCTGTGACTGATGAGCAAAGAGAAGAAAAAAAACAGCTCACCCTTTCAGGAGATTAGAGTGTCAGCCAAGAACGGTGCACGGACTTTTGGTAGTTAGACCTTACTACCACGAATTGCAGGGAGGAGGAGAAAATCCAGCATCCAGTTCCAGAAATTTAAAACATCAGATTTTATTCAAAATTTCATTAAAATTCCATGTTCCATGGTTGCATTAAAAACGCATCATAGCAGATGTAAAAAGGAGGACGCGTTTCGGACGTATATGTCCTTAGTCTAGAACTAAGGACATATACGTCCGAAACGCGTCCTCCTTTTTACACCTGCTATGATGCGTTTTTAATGCAACCATGGAACATGGAATTTTAATGAAATTTTGAATAAAATCTGATGTTTTAAATTTCTAGAACTGGATGCTGGATTTTCTCCTCCTCAGAGCTGTGACTGATGTATATACATCATATAGGGAGCTGTGACTGTAATATATACATCATATAGAGAGCTGTGACTGATGTATATACATCATATAGGGAGCTGTGACTGCAGTATATACATCATATAGGGAGCTGTGACTGCTGTATATACATCATATAGGGAGCTGTGACTGCAGAATATACATCATATAGGGAGCTGTGACTGCAGCATATACAGTTAGGTCCAGAAATCTTTGGCCAGTGACACAATTTTCGCGAGTTGGGCTCTGCGTGCCACCACATTGGATTTGAAATGAAACCTCTACAACAGAATTCAAGTGCAGATTGTAACGTTTAATTTGAAGGTTTGAACAAAAATATCTGATAGAAATTGTAGGAATTGTCACATTTCTTTACAAACACTCCACATTTTAGGAGGTCAAAAGTAATTGGACAAATAAACCAAACCCAAAAAAAAAATTTTATTTTCAATATTTTGTTGCGAATCCTTTGGAGGCAATCACTGCCTTAAGTCTGGAACCCATGGACATCACCAAACGCTGGGTTTCCTCCTTCTTAATGCTTTGCCAGGCCTTTACAGCCGCAGCCTTCAGGTCTTGCTTGTTTGTGGGTCTTTCCGTCTTAAGTCTGGATTTGAGCAAGTGAAATGCATGCTCAATTGGGTTAAGATCTGGTGATTGACTTGGCCATTGCAGAATGTTCCACTTTTTTGCACTCATGAACTCCTGGGTAGCTTTGGCTGTATGCTTGGGGTCATTGTCCATCTGTACTATGAAGCACCGTCCGATCAACTTTGCGGCATTTGGCTGAATCTGGGCTGAAAGTATATCCCGGTACACTTCAGAATTCATCCGGCTACTCTTGTCTGCTGTTATGTCATCAATAAACACAAGTGACCCAGTGCCATTGAAAGCCATGCATGCCCATGCCATCACGTTGCCTCCACCATGTTTTACAGAGGATGTGGTGTGCCTTGGATCATGTGCCGTTCCCTTTCTTCTCCAAACTTTTTTCTTCCCATCATTCTGGTACAGGTTGATCTTTGTCTCATCTGTCCATAGAATACTTTTCCAGAACTGAGCTGGCTTCATGAGGTGTTTTTCAGCAAATGTAACTCTGGCCTGTCTATTTTTGGAACTATAAAGTATTGCAGCCCGGTAGGCGGAAACCTGAACAAATATACCATGTCAACCTATTAAAACCTTGGCAGGAACGGGAAAGCCTGATGGCTGTTTTTTCCCCATCTCCCTCCTCTTCGGGTCGTTCACATCCGGCTCCAGCGACCTCCGGAGAGGACGAACCGGAAGTAAGGATTGGAGAAGCCCTCACCAAGACTCAGAGGCGAGAGGCCAGACGGTTGGTTCAGCAGAACCCCGATGTCTTCTCCGAGCTGCCCGGTAAGACCAGTCTGATACGACATGATATTGTCACCGAGCCCCACCTGAAGGTACGCCTGAAGTCATACCGAGTACCGGAGGCTCGACGACAAGCCATATCGGAGGAAGTAAAGACAATGTTACGCCTGGGGGTCATCGAAAAATCCCGGAGTGAATGGGCTAGTCCGATTGTCCTAATACCAAAACCCGATGGCTCCTTAAGGTTCTGCAATGACTTTAGGAGATTGAACGAAATATCCAAGTTTGATCTCTACCCCATGCCCCGGGTGGATGAGCTGATTGATAGGCTGGGACAGGCGCGATATTTTACCACGCTCGACCTGACCAAGGGGTACTGGCAGGTGCCACTGACGGAGTCCGCCAAGGAGAAAACCGCTTTTGTTACGCCGGAGGGTCTCTTCCACTATGTTGTCTTGCCTTTTGGGTTACATGGCGCTCCGGCCACGTTCCAGAGGTTGATGGACTTAGTGCTGGAACTCCACCAGGCGTATGCATCAGCGTACCTTGATGACATCATTATTTACAGCTCCGATTGGCAGACTCACTTGGAACAGGTACAAGCGGTGGTGGACGCGCTTCGAACAGCCGGATTGACAGCCAATCCCAAGAAATGTGCATTGGGACTCACGGAAGCCCGCTACTTGGGCTACGTGATAGGCCAAGGAGTGATTAAGCCCCAAATTAACAAGGTCGAGGCGATCCAGAAGTGGCCTAGACCCCTGACCACGAAGCAGGTTAGGGCCTTCCTGGGTATCGTGGGGTACTACAGGAGGTTTGTAAAAGATTTTGCGGGACTATCAGCCCCCTTGACGGACCTTCTCAAAGGCAAGAAGTCCGTCATGGTGCGCTGGACTCCGCAGGCCGAGGACTCCTTCCGGGGCCTGAAGGAGGTCCTGTGCGGTCAGCCCGTTCTGGTCAACCCTGATTTCCGGAAGGAGTTCATAGTACAGACTGATGCCTCGGAGGTCGGCCTGGGGGCAGTGCTGTCTCAGGTGGTTCAGGGAGAGGAACACCCCGTCACCTTCTTAAGTAGGAAGCTCACCCCTCCCGAGCGGAATTATAGCGTAGTGGAGAAGGAGTGCCTGGCGATCAAGTGGGCCCTGGAGTCCCTACGCTATTACCTGCTGGGACGTCAGTTTCGCTTGGTGACGGATCACTCTCCACTGGTCTGGATGAGGTCCGCCAAGGAACGGAATGCCCGGGTTACCCGGTGGTTCCTTTCTCTGCAGAACTTCCGGTTTCCGGTTGAACACCGGGCCGGTAGGTTGCAGGGCAACGCCGATGCCTTGTCCCGCGGCCCGTGTTTGATGGCAGGAGTTCAACCCCGCACGCTTGAACTGAGGGGGGGGGGGTATGTGAGACTGTGACCGGGGTTATCTATGACGGCCGGTATGTCTCGCCCCGGTTGTGCTCACTCCATGATAATCCACTATAGGGTTAATGCTGTTTCCCTACAGGCTGAAGGAAGGGTTAAATAGATTCAGGAACAAGGGCAGGTGTGCCGGGTGTGAGGGAGTGATCACATCTCCCTGAGTTCTCTGCCGGAAAGGCACATATGTACTATTGTGGATTTTTTCTTTGGAATAAACCGTGTGCTGTGAACCTTGGTGCCTGGATCCCGTGTCTTCTGCAGCGCAGCGGACGACGCTACCTCACAGCATCTAGATGTGAACCCTTTGTATTTACTTTCATGGAGTCTTCTCTTTACTGGTGACTTAGAGACAGATACACCTACTTCACTGAGAGTGTTCTGGACTTCAGTTGATGTTGTGAACGGGTTCTTCTTCACCAAAGAAAGTATGCGGCGATCATCCACCACTGTTGTCATCTGTGGACGCACAGGCCTTTTTGAGTTCCCAAGCTCACCAGTCAATTCCTTTTTTCTCAGAATGTACCCGACGGTTGATTTTGCTACTCCAAGCATGTCTGCTATCTCTCTGATGGATGTTTTCTTTTTTTTCAGCCTCAGGATGTTCTGCTTCACCTCAATTGAGAGTTCCTTAGACCGCATGTTGTTTGGTCACAGCAACAGCTTCCAAATGCAAAACCACACACCTGTAATCAACCTCAGACCTTTTAACTACTTCATTGATTACAGGTTAACGAGGGAGACGCCTTCAGAGTTAATTGCAGCCCTTAGAGTCCCTTGTCCAATTACTTTTGGTCCCTTGAAAAAGAGGAGGCTATGCATTACAGAGCTATGACTCCTAAACCCTTTCTCCGATTTGGATGTGAAAACTCTCATATTGCAGCTGGGAGTGTGCACTTTCAGCCCATATTATATATATAATTGTATTTCTGAACATGTTTTTGTAAACAGCTAAAATAACAAAACTTGTATCACTGTCCAAATATTTCTGGACCTAACTGTACATCATATAGGGAGCTGTGACTGCAGCATATACATCATATTGAGAGCTGTGACTGCAGCATATACATCATATTGGGAGCTGTGACTGCAGCATATTCATCATATTGGGAGCAGTGACTGCAGCATATTCATTATACAGGGAGCTGTGACTGCAGCATATACATCATATAGGGAGCTGTGACTGCAGCATATACATCATATTGGGAGCAGTGACTGCAGCATATTCATTATACAGGGAGCTGTGACTGCAGCATATACATCATATAGGGAGCTGTGACTGCAGCATATACATCATATAGGGAGCTATGACTGCAGCATATACATTACATCATATTGGGAGCTGTGACTGCAGCATATACATCATATTGGGAGCTGTGACTGCAGTATATACAGTACATCATATTGGGAGCTGTGACTGCAGCATATACATCATATTGGGAGCTGTGACTGCAGCATATACATCATATAGGGAGCTGTGACTGCAGTATATACATCATATAGGGAGCTGTGACTGCTGTATATACATCATATAGGGAGCTGTGACTGCAGCATATACATCATATTGGGAGCTGTGACTGCAGCATATACAGTACATCATATTGGGAGCTGTGACTGCAGCATATACAGTACATCATATTGGGATCTGTGACTGCAGCATATTCATTATACAGGGAGCTTGCCGGCAGCAGGTCCAGAGCTGGATGCGCAGAGGAGCAGTTTCCATGTGTACGCCAAGGACAGAGCAAAGCTCAAATTCTGCCCATAGAGACATGTCACTCGTGGGTAGTGTCAGACTTGCTATTATCACTGCAGGATTCCTTCGTGAGAGTTCTTAACGGGCCGGTGATAAAGTTTTAAAGGGCCTGTGCCCGAACAACGGGGCTGGAGGCTCACTTTGTAGTGCAGTGCTGTGGCCCTTCTGGCATGTGCCCACGTAGGCAGATGGCCAGTCCGGGCCTGGTTGTAAACAAGGGGGGTGTATTAGTATTGTGAGACTGTGACCGGGGTTATCTATGACGGCCGGTATGTCTCGCCCCGGTTGTGCTCACTCCATGATAGAAAGTAAATCCACTCTAGGGTTAATGCTGTTTCCCTACAGGCTGAAGGAAGGGTTAAATAGAATCAGGAACAAGGGCGGGTGTGCCGGGTGTGAGGGAGTGAACAGAACTCCCTGAGCTCTTTGCTGGAGAGGCACATGTATTTTGTGATGGACTTTTGTTTGGACATTAAAACCGTGTGCTGTGAACCTTAATGCCTGGATCCCGTGTCTTCTGCTGCGCAGCCGACCGTGCTACCTCACATATGGTGGAGAATCGGCGGGCATGACAGCCGGTGAGGTGTAGCATCCATCCCTGGTGACCTGGTAGCACATGTCCTGGATTCGAGCGGCTATACTACAGCCCAAACCCAGCGACGCCATGGAAGACATACTAAGGCTGCAGCAACAGACTAATGCACAGCTACAAGAGGCTAATGCACAGCAACAACAGGCTAATGCACAGCAGCAACAGACCAATGCACACCTGCTCCGGGCGTTGGAACGTCAGCAGCAATCCTTGCAAGTGCAGGAAAAAAAACTCCAAGAACAGATGGATCAGGCCAATGCACGTCAGCAGCAAGCCTTGCAATTGCAGGAAAAAAGGCACCAAGAACAGATGGTTCTCCTGGCCAAGTCGATCCGTGCCGGACCGGCAGCAACAACCCCGGGACCGGGTGACGACGGCAGCGTCCGGAAAGCGGTGAGACAAGCGTTGCAAAAGATGACCCCGGGTGATGATGTGGAAGCGTTCCTGGCGGTGTTTGAGCGGGTGGCCGAGCGGGAAAAGCTGCCGACCCCGCAGTGGGCTGAGGTATTGTCGCCCTATCTGACGGGGGAACCCCAAAAAGCGTACCTGGACCTCTGTACCGAGGACGCCATTGACTATGTGACCCTGAAAGCCGAAATACTGGCTCGGTTGGGGGTGAATACCTATGTACGGGCTCAGCGGGTAAATCAGTGGTTCTATGAGGAAGCCAAACCCGTACGCTCCCAGGCCTATGACTTGTTGCATCTTGTAAAAAAGTGGTTGCAGCCTGACACTCTGAGCCCGGCGCAAATGGTGGAAAGGGTAGTAGTGGATCGTTTTGTGCGCACTTTACCCGTCACCGTTCAACGGTGGGTCGGACAGGGTGACCCGAGTACCCTGGACCAATTAGTGTCCCTGGTAGAGCGGCATGTGGCTACGCAGGACTTGATACGGGACACTGAGACTTTGCGTACCGCCCGTCGGTCCGGCCCCTCCAAGCCTAGGGCCAAGGACCCACCGCTGACAACGGTGCAGGAGTCCCCTACCGTCCCGTCTGAGGCCGCGGCCGCCATTCCTGAGGTCCGGAAGGTTCTGTACCCTAAACGACAATCCGTCAAGGGGGTTTCCATCCCCATTAGATGTTGGCGGTGCCAGCGGGTGGGACATATGGAAGCCCAGTGTCCACTCACCACGGAGCCCATGGATTGTGGGGTTACCCGGCGGGGTTCATTGTATGCTCAGGTGGTGTGTACCGCTGACCTGGTCTCCCCAGAGACGGAGCCCCACTTGTGCCAAATACAGGTGAATGGATGTCCGGTTACAGGATTGTTGGATTCCGGAAGCTTAGTGACCCTTGTGCGATCCACCTTGAGGGCTAAAGTAAAGGCCACAGGACGCACCGTGGGGGTGGTTTGCATACATGGGGACCGCCGCGACTATCCCACGGGGATTGTCACCATCACAGCACCTTGCGGTCAGGTGCAACATGAGGTGGGACTTCTTAACACTCTTCCTTATGACGTGATCCTAGGAAGGGATCTGACCTATTTTTGGACTTTATGGAGGGGACCCCCTAAGTCCCCTCAGATATTGGTCGGTCCGGGACCTGAGCCCTACAATCCTGAATCCGGGACACCTGCCGTAGGGGTCACCATGATAGGGACAGAGTGTGAACCCGATAGGTCGCCCCTAGAGGTATTGGCAGGAGAGGCTGAGACGGTCGAGCCCATCCCGGAGTTGGAGGCGTCCCCGGATACGTTTGGGACAGCCCAACTCCAGGACCCTACGTTAATACATGCCCGGAGTCGGGTGACAGTAGTTGACGGGGTGGCACAGCTGCCCGGTGCCCAGGTAAGGTACCCCCATTTCGCTCTTAAGCAGGATTTACTCTACCGGGTAGATGAAATACGGGGCGTGGGGGTAGAACAATTGGTGGTGCCCCAGCCGCATCGCCGGCGGGTCCTCGACTTGGCTCATAAACACCTGATGAGTGGCCACCTAGGGGTCAAGAAAACGCAGGAGCGAATATTGCAAAGGTTCTATTGGCCCGGGGTCTTTGGGGAGGTAAAACGGTTCTGCGAAACCTGCCCGGAGTGTCAGCTTACCGCACCCCTGACCCATTTTCGCAGTCCGTTGGTACCGTTACCCATTATAGAAGTCCCTTTTGAACGGATAGGGATGGATCTGGTGGGGCCCCTTGTAAAGTCCGCTCGAGGGCACCAACACATCCTAGTGATCGTTGACTATGCCACCCGGTATCCCGAGGCGATACCTCTCAGACATACTGCAGCAAAGCTTATAGCTCGGGAGTTGTTTGCTGTGTTCTGCCGGGTGGGATTGCCCAAGGAGATCCTTACGGATCAGGGGACCCCATTCATGTCTAAAGTGACCAAAGAGCTATGCCGGCTACTCCAGATCAAGCAGTTGCGTACGTCTGTGTATCATCCTCAAACGGACGGTTTAGTCGAGCGTTTCAATAAAACCCTGAAAACCATGCTCAAAAGGGTGATTTCAAAAGACGGGAAAGACTGGGATATGATGCTTCCCTATTTGATGTTTGCCATACGAGAGGTGCCACAGGCATCCACGGGGTTTTCGCCTTTGAATTGTTATACGGGCGACATCCCCGGGGATTGTTGGACCTGGCAAAGGAAACATGGGAGCAAGAGCCCACCCCCCATAAAAGTGTGATCGAACACATTTTAGGTATGCAGAACCGCATAAGCGCGGTCATGCCAATTGTGAAGGAGCATCTACAGGAGGCTCAGGCCGCGCAAAGCGGCCGCTACAATAGACAAGCCACCGTGCGGACCTTTAAACCCGGGGATCGGGTGTTGGTATTAATCCCCACGGCGGAGAGTAAATTCCTGGCTCAGTGGCAAGGCCCCTACGAGATAAAGGAAATAGTAGGGGTGGTTAACTATAAAGTATTGCAGCCCGGTAGGCGGAAACCTGAACAAATATACCATGTCAACCTATTAAAACCTTGGCAGGAACGGGAAAGCCTGATGGCTGTTTTTTCCCCACCTCCCTCCTCTTCGGGTCGTTCACATCCGGCTCCAGCAACCTCCGGAGAGGACGAACCGGAAATAAGGATTGGAGAAGCCCTCACCAAGCAACAGAGGCGAGAGGCCAGACGGTTGGTTCAGCAGAACCCCGATGTCTTCTCTGAGCTGCCCGGTAGGACCAGTCTGATACGACATGATATTGTCACCGAGCCCCACCTGAAGGTACGCCTGAAGTCATACCGGGTACCGGAGGCTCGACGACAAGCCATATCGGAGGAAGTAAAGACAATGTTACGCCTGGGGGTCATCGAAAAATCCCGGAGTGAATGGGCTAGTCCGATTGTCCTAATACCAAAACCCGATGGCTCCTTAAGGTTCTGCAATGACTTTAGGAGATTGAACGAAATATCCAAGTTCGATCTCTACCCCATGCCCCGGGTGGATGAGCTGATTGATAGGCTGGGACAGGCGCGATATTTTACCACGCTCGACCTGACCAAAGGGTACTGGCAGGTGCCACTGACGGAGTCCGCCAAGGAGAAAACCGCTTTTGTTACGCCGGAGGGTCTCTTCCACTATGTTGTCTTGCCTTTTGGGTTACATGGCGCTCCGGCCACGTTCCAGAGGTTGATGGACTTAGTGCTGGAACCCCACCAGGCGTATGCATCAGCGTACCTGGATGACATCATTATTTACAGCTCCGATTGGCAGACCCACTTGGAACAGGTACAAGCGGTGGTGGACGCGCTTCGAACAGCCGGATTGACAGCCAATCCCAAGAAATGTGCATTGGGACTCACGGAAGCCCGCTACTTGGGCTACGTGATAGGCCAAGGAGTGATTAAGCCCCAAATTAACAAGGTTGAGGCGATCCAGAAGTGGCCTAGACCCCTGACCACGAAGCAGGTTAGGACTTTCCTGGGTATTGTGGGGTACTACAGGAGGTTTGTAAAGGATTTTGCGGGACTATCAGCCCCCTTGACGGACCTTCTCAAAGGCAAGAAGTCCGTCATGGTGCGCTGGACTCCGCAGGCCGAGGACTCCTTCCGGGCCCTGAAGGGGGTCCTGTGCGGACAGCCCGTTCTTGTACACCCTGATTTCCGGAAGGAGTTCATAGTACAGACTGACGCCTCAGAGGTCGGCCTGGGGGCAGTGCTGTCTCAGGTGGTTCAGGGGGAGGAACACCCCGTCACCTTCTTAAGTAGGAAGCTCACCCCTCCCGAGCGGAATTATAGCGTAGTGGAGAAGGAGTGCCTGGCGATCAAGTGGGCCTTGGAGTCCCTACGCTATTACCTGCTGGGACGGCAGTTTCGCTTGGTGACGGATCACTCTCCACTGGTCTGGATGAGGTCCGCCAAGGAACGGAATGCCCGGGTTACCCGGTGGTTCCTTTCTCTGCAGAACTTCCGGTTTACGGTTGAACACCGGGCCGGTAGGTTGCAGGGCAACGCCGATGCCTTGTCCCGCGGCCCGTGTTTGATGGCGGGAGTTCAACCCCGCACGCTTGAACTGAGGGGGGGGGGGGTATGTGAGACTGTGACCGGGGTTATCTATGACGGCCGGTATGTCTCGCCCCGGTTGTGCTCACTCCATGATAGAAAGTAAATCCACTCTAGGGTTAATGCTGTTTCCCTACAGGCTGAAGGAAGGGTTAAATAGAATCAGGAACAAGGGCAGGTGTGCCGGGTGTGAGGGAGTGAACAGAACTCCCTGAGCTCTTTGCTGGAGAGGCACATGTATTTTGTGATGGACTTTTGTTTGGACATTAAAACCGTGTGCTGTGAACCTTAATGCCTGGATCCCGTGTCTTCTGCTGCGCAGCCGACCGTGCTACCTCACAATATATAATGGTGGGAGCTGGGGGTCAGGAGTGGGGATAAGCTTCTGACGATGAGATATAAGAAGAATTTTATTTTTAAACAAATGTTCTGATTTATTAACGGTAAGAAGACGTATTGTAATGTGGAGGAACTTCAGAGAACATGAAAATGTTGCAGATTTTTTCTTTACATGTTGATAAAGATTTAACATTGGAAAACTTCCCAATAAAAGCAGAGGTATGGCTGACCGAACAATGACTGCGTTACGGGTCTCAAAAAATGAAGACGTAGGCAAAAATTTTTTTTACAAATTACAGATTTTGTTTTGCCACTTAAATAAAATTCAAAACATGTTTCATATCTACATGACCTGTAGAATCATACTGAAAAGTCAGTGTCACCTTGCAGCTTCCGCCTCTGGCCCCACCCCCCTTACATGTGCTCCTGCCATGGGGGGAAAAATGGCAAATGGGAGTGGCCAAAATTCTCCACTGTGTATGTAATTTTTCCCTCTTTCTGTTCTTACATAGTCGGGAGTTATGGCCGCGTCTGCTTAACATACCATCGAATTGTTACAGATTACATGACATTGAGTGGACACTTTTACTCTGTCTCATATATTCATGGCAGTCAGTATAGAAGGACTGTAACCCCACGCCATAAATATGCAGAAAACGGAGCTGATACATTTATATTATTGCCCCTGCAAAATCGCCCCGGAGGGACAGGCGAGGGGTAGATGCCCCCTGTCATTATGTAGATGCCCCCTGTCATTATGTAGATGCCCCCTGTCATTATGTAGATGCCCCCTGTCATTATGTAGATGTCCCCTGTCATTATGTAGATGCCCCCTGTCATTATGTAGATGCCACCTGTCATTATGTAGATGCCCCCTGTCATTATGTAGATGCCACCTGTCATTATGTAGATGCCCCCTGTCATTATGTAGATGCCACCTGTCATTATGTAGATGCCCCCTGTCATTATGTAGATGCCACCTGTCATTATGTAGATGCCCCCTGTCATTATGTAGATGCCCCCTGTCATTATGTAGATGCCCCCTGTCATTATGTAGATGCCACCTGTCATTATGTAGATGCCCCCTGTCATTATGTAGATGCCCGCTGTCATTATGTAGATGCCACCTGTCATTATGTAGATGCCCCCTGTCATTATGTAGATGCCCCCTGTCATTATGTAGATGCCCCCTGTCATTATGTAGATGCCCCCTGTCATTATGTAGATGCCACCTGTCATTATGTAGATGCCCCCTGTCATTATGTAGATGCCCGCTGTCATTATGTAGATGCCACCTGTCATTATGTAGATGCCCCCTGTCATTATGTAGATGCCCCCTGTCATTATGTAGATGCCCCCTGTCATTATGTAGATGCCACCTGTCATTATGTAGATGCCCCCTGTCATTATGTAGATGCCCCCTGTCATTATGTAGATGCCCCCTGTCATTATGTAGATGCCCCCTGTCATTATGTAGATGCCCCCTGTCATTATGTAGATGCCCCCTGTCATTATGTAGATGCCCCCTGTCATTATGTAGATGCCCCCTGTCATTATGTAGATGCCCCCTGTCATTATGTAGATGCCCCCTGTCATTATGTAGATGCCCCCTGTCATTATGTAGATGCCCCCTGTCATTATGTAGATGCCCCCTGTCATTATGTAGATGCCCCCTGTCATTATGTAGATGCCACCTGTCATTATGTAGATGCCCCCTGTCATTATGTAGATGCCCCCTGTCATTATGTAGATGCCCCCTGTCATCACACTTTGGATATCAATAATTGCCTTTGGCAAAACAAAACTCTCCAGAGCCGCCAGCGAGAAAGTATCCGATACATATAGAAGCATATTATAAATATGTCATTTAGATGGAAAAGAATAAAAAAATATCAATAGTTTAATCAAATAACCAGTTATAAAACATAGAAAAGATATTCCTGTAAATATTGATGTGGAAATTCGAGCGCTGAGGACGCAATGAAGAGTAGAGAAAACAGCGGCAGGATTTATATTTTGTATTTCTTAATACAATTATACAAATTAGACGCAATTTTCTTTGTTCTGAAGAATTATACAAAGTAATCAGCAAATCCAGCCCCGAATAACGTGCAAAACTAGAACAATATTCACAAACTTCGCATTACCTGATATTGCAACATTGTAGACACCTCTGTATACGTAATATCCTTGCAGAAAACGTCTGAAACATTGGTGCTGAATCCTGGGAACCTCTGAGGGTTCCTCCCCGGATTCTCTCCCCCCATCAGTCACGTATTGAGCGGTGCTGGAGGGAGATGATCCCCCGGGTCACCGGCTCCTCTCATCTGGACTTTGCTCAGTGATTTCTCCATAATTAAGCATTCAGCCTGAGTGGAACGTTTCGAGGATCAGAAGCCTCCTCCAGAGTCTCACTAATGTCTTGGTAGGATTTTTTGACAGCTTCGCTGGGTCGTGTCCGGATTCTGAAGCTGCGATGAAAGTGAAAGTCCTGTGAATGTGATGGATCAGACACATTTCCATGTTCGTGAATATCGATCATTGACTGCACCCGTCAGACACGAGGCTACTTTTATTATTCTAAAGAAGAATCATATTATAATGGAGGCACCAATAAGCACCATTACAAAAATATCAAAAACTGTCATGGGTGGCAGACAGTCCTGTGGTGTGTGGCTATAGAAGGTCGCAGTGTTTTGCAAACTGCTCCCTGACCCTCTATTATCTCTGCTTGGTGTGTATGGTATCTTATGTATCTCCTCTGCTTGGGGTTTATCCCTTTCCCTTTAGGACCCTGCGGAGCTCCTCACCCTGTCAGCTTTCATCAGCACTTCCTTATGTGTCCTTAAAAACCCTCATTCCCCTCTGGTCTGTGCTGGCGATAGCTTTAATACCCTTTGCAGGTCTTCAGTGCAAGCAGTCAGCTTGCATACATCTGGAGAATCTGTGTTGTTGTTGCAGTTCCTCTCCCTGAGTCATCTGCAGATAAGTTATGTGTTTACTTTCCCACAGTTTGTTATCCCTGTCTTCTTTAGTGTTTAGTGGGGTTGACTTAGTGCTCATTCCATCTGTTCCCTACCCAGGGCCTATTTCAGGGTCAGCCAACGCCAGGTATGCAGCTCGGTGCATAAGTGTGGAACCTATCCAGGGCAGTGAAGGACACCAGGGACCAGTGGTAGTTATGGTCAGGGGTCACCATCTCCCCCTTCCCTAGACACAAGATTTCCTTTCCCTGTACCTAGTGTGACAAAACCCCTCTTGGAGCCACTGTACACGTACATCACATGTAGTGGAGCCAGCAATGTGGTGTGGGTAACCTGGGATGTCCAGCTATGCTATATGTGCTGCCTGGGGCGGATCTTCCTGGTGTGATGTAACAGCTTTAGGGCGGCTTTGCACGTTGCAACATCGCAGGTGCGATGTCGGTGGGGTCAAATCGAAAGTGACGCACATCCGGCGTCACTTTCGACATCGTAGTGTGTAAATCCTAGATGATACGATTAATGAGCGCAAAAGCGTCGTTATCGTATCATCGGTGCAGTCTCCGACATTTCCATAAGGCCGATGCCACGACAGGTACGATGTTGTTCCTTGTTCCTGCGGCAGCGCACATCGCTGTGTATGAAGCCGCAGGAGCGAGGAACATCTCCTACCTGCCGCCGGCGGCTATACGGAACGAAGGAGGTGGGCCTGATGTTTACATCCTGCTCATCTCCGCCCCGCCGCTTTGATTGGCCGCCTGCCGTGTGACGTCGCTGTGATGTTGTACGACCCGCCCCCTTAGGAAGGAGGCGGGACGCCGGCCAGAGCGACATTGCAGGACAGGTGGGTGCATGTGAAGCTGGCGTAGGATAATGTTCGCTACGCCAGGAATCACAAGATATCGCTGCTGCGACGGGGGCGGGGACTATCGCGTGCGACATGGCAGCATCGGCTTGCGATGTCGCAATGTGCAAAGCCCGCCTTCCTCTTCAATCTGAGCCAATCAGATACCTCCACACTTATGTGGCCCCTCCCACAGCCTGAACAGACAGAAAGTGTGTAAAGAACTGCAGCTTCCTCTCCCCCCTCTTCTCTCATGTCATCCTCTCTTTTTTCCTTTTCTCTCACCTTTTAATCTTCTCTTTTCCTCTCTACTCTTAATATTCTTTCTCTTCTCTTTCATCCTCTTCTCTTTTTTCTTCACTTATTCTCATTTCTTTCCTCCTCTTCTCTTCTCTTTTCCTCCACTTTTCTCCTCTTCTCTTACCTTATTTCATCTTATCTTCTATTTTTCTCTCCTCTTTCTTCTCTTCATCTTCTTTCTTTTCTTCTCCTCTCTTCTACCGTTTATCTTCTCTTTTATCCCCTCCTTTCATCTTCTTTATGTCTTTTCCCTTTTGTCTGTTCTTTATCAAACTTTTCTTCAATTCTCTATTATTTTTGTATATACTGTATATTTACAGCGTTGCTAATACTATTGTAACACCATTACTAGGCTGTATTCTTCTT
Source organism: Anomaloglossus baeobatrachus (assembly GCF_048569485.1). NCBI lineage: Eukaryota > Metazoa > Chordata > Amphibia > Anura > Aromobatidae > Anomaloglossus > Anomaloglossus baeobatrachus. Next base: position 11,444,921 of record NC_134357.1, on the reverse strand, counting down.
TCCGAAACCTTATTTTTCTGCTCCTTTCATAACCATGGATGACATGTAGTGACAGGCTACAAAAGGGAAAGTGACAGTTTTCTATAATGTGAACGGAATAAAACCCATAATATATTCATCTGTACTCCTGATTTATACATTAAAACTGTAATGAGAACATTTTAATGCACATTTACATGTATATAAAATAAAAATATACATATAATTAGGCTGCACTGATATTAATGCTCAAAGGTCTGCTTTCCTTTCCTGAGTTACCTCCTGTATTATACTCCAGAGCTGCACTCACTATTCTGCTGGTGCAGTCACTGTGTACATACATTACATTACTGATCCTGAGTTACCTCCTGTATTATACTCCAGAGCTGTACTCACTATTCTGCTGGTGCAGTCACTGTGTACATACATTACATTACTGATCCTGAGTTACCTCCTGTATTATACTCCAGAGCTGCACTCACTATTCTGCTGGTGCAGTCACTGTGTACATACATTACAATACTGATACTGAGTTACCTCCTGTATTATCCTCCAGAGCTGTACTCACTATTCTGCTGGTGCAGTCACTGTGTACATACATTACATTACTGATCCTGAGTTACCTCCTGTATTATACCCCAGAGCTGCACTCACTATTCTGGTGGTGCAGTCACTGTGTACATACATTACATTACTGATCCTGAGTTACCCCCTGTATTATACTCCAGAGCTGCACTCACTATTCTGCTGGTACAGTCACTGTGTACATACATTACATTACTGATCCTGAGTTACCTCCTGTATTATACTCCAGAGCTGCACTCACTATTCTGATGGTGCAGTCACTGTGTACATACATTACATTACTGATCCTGAGTTACCTCCTGTATTATACTCAAGAGCTGCACTCACTATTCTTCTGGTGCAGTCACTGTGTACATACATTACTGATCCTGAGTTACCTCCTGTATTATCCTCCAGAGCTGCACTCACTATTCTGTTGGCGCAGTCACTGTGTACATACATTACTAATCCTGAGTTACCTCCTGTATTATACCCCAGAGCTGCACTCACTATTCTGCCGCTGCAGTCACTGTGTACATACATTACATTGCTGATCCTGCACTATATCCAGTATAATACTCCAGAGCTGCAGTCACTATTCTGCTGGTGCAGTCACTGTGTACATACATTACATTACTGATCCTGAGTTACATCCTGTATTATACTCCAGAGCTGCACTCACTATTGTGGCATTACCGGCCTGCACACATCTTATTAATGCTTCGTTACTTAATTCTCGGGATTACATTCTTTCCATTTTTCGTGCTGGTTCTTTTTTTCCGGGCTTCTCCGGAAGACGATGACCTTTCCATCTTTCCGTCAGTCACTCCGCCCCGGAGCCGCACGTGTTCCTCCGGTAATTGTCTCGCACTTCGCTTTCAGGAAAGGTTGTTCTTTCGCGTCTTGCCTTGGATCCTCCGTCTGTCAGACCTATGGCTCCTAATCCCAGGACTTCACGAGCGGCGCTGGCAAATAGCATCTTTATAATTGGAAGAATCTTCTCTGTGGAAATGAGACGATCTCAGATCTAAACTCCTGGATAATTGATTAAACAATAAAGTGAATAGAAAGGAGAATGGAAGAAACTTGGAACTTCTTGGAGAACTTCTTGACAATTTTCTTCCTTTCGATGCAGAAACGGAGAAGTCCCAGGAGAACCCAGCACTGATTTGTCAGATATAAAACTTAAAGGCGTGTTCCCGCTTGTTAGAATTATAAACTCCTGGTATCTTTCTTCCTGGAGCAGCGCCATACCTGTCTATAGCTTGGCGCTCAGAGCTGCAGTACCACAAACAACCTGTGGGAACGCTGTTTTGGACCCGGTTGTAAGAGGAAACGGTTCTGGTTCGTTACATAAACCTCGTAGCTCCATTTTTGGAAATCGTGAAAGGCTGCCTGTATTTTCACATTAAGGGACTTTTTTTAATATTTCCTCTAAAATCGCCTCCCATCTAGATTTCACCTTAGGTCCCTCGGGGGCTAGAGCTCGGTTTTGGTCTATTTTCAGTGTTCCGAGGCCGCTGGAAACTTTGTCTCTTGTTTGCATAAAACTCCACGAATGTTCCAGATGAAAGTATCTGCGCTGACAGGTGATTCCTCCAGGATTCAGATCCAGCTGTTTCTACAGCTTTGTAGTTATTTGATGAATCTACATCAGATGATGAAGTGTAATACCCGAGATTAACCGAGAAAACACAGAAAAACAACATCCTCAAACTTTCATCCCCCGCAGCAACTACACATGAATTTACCAACTTACTCAAAGGCTTAGGGAGCGGACCGACCTTAACTGTGTGGACAGCAAGAACCAAGGAGAGATGAAGAGATCTTGGGCCTGATAGGTGATGTAACTTGACTTGTGACTACCACACACCCTGAAGTCCACCAACCTACACCCAGAAGTCCATTATATGTGCACCCTACACTAAGAGACCCACTGTATGCCCACACAACACCCAAAGACCCACTGTATGCCCACCTGACATTTTTCACCTTTGACTGACTCTATGCCCAACCAACACCCTGGGACGTCAACTATATATCGTCCCCACACCCTGAAGCCCACCAACCTACACCCATAAGTTCATCATATATGCCCCCCTCACCCAGAGACCTACTGTATGCCCACCTGACACCCAAAGACCCACTGTATTCCCACCCTACACCTTTCACTAACTCTATGCCAAACCCGCACCTTAGGACATCAAGTATGTGTCCACCCTACACTCTGAGGCCAACTCTATTTCCCCTAGACACAGAGACACAGCCTAGGCCCACCTAATGGCCCAACTACACCAAGAAGAATAATCTATGCCCAACTCCACACTCAAAGGCCCACGCAAAGACCATCTTACACCCAGAGACCTATTCTAGAATCAGAAGCCCATCTTATACCCCCCTTACATAGAGTAATGCACCGTATGTCCACCCATGGACGCGACTTGTCTACTGAGTATAATGGAAGTCAATAGGGGATTCGAGCATTTTTCCAAAAGACCTTCCAGAAAAATGCTCAAATCCCCCATTGACTTCCATGATACTCAGTACTCAAGTTGTGTCAATCCGAGCGTCAAACTGTTTGTTACAAGTACTGAGCACCTGAGCATGATAGTGTTCAATCATTACTAGTTATGACTGGTGACCCCAAAAGTAATTTGAGCCTTGAGCATCAATTCCAGCTGAGAACACTGCCTCCTGGTGGTCACCAGTGGAGTTATTGTCTACGGAGGAATGGCATTCCAGTCGTCTTGAATGGCGGTCCTCAGGGCATTAAGGTTCTGGGGTACAGAGTTACGAAACTCTACATGGCAACACAGCTGATCTCATAGGTTTTCTATGGAATTCAGGTCCAGAGAAATTGACTGCTGCTCTATATCAGGTCCCCTAGTAACCAGCAGCCATTTCCGAATGATGCGACTACGATGAGCTGGAGCATTGATGTCCATAAATATGAAATTAGGCCGATGTTGGTCATGCAGAGGCACATTCATGTATCTCTGTACAACCTGCTGCAGATTCTCTAAGCTCAATGGTCACTCCTCTGCCTCTTGGTGACTCTTCCAGTCTCTTTGTATCTCTGTATAACCTGCTGGTGACACTCTGTGACTCTCTAAGCTACATGGTCACTTCTCTGCCAATCTGTCACTTTTCCAGTCTCTCTGTACAACCTGCTGTAGATTCTCTAAGCTCAGTGGCCACTTCTCTACCTTTCTTTGAGTCTTCTAGTCTCTCTGTCTCTGTACAACCTGCTAGTGACACTCTGTGATGCTCTAAGCTACGTTGTCACTTCTCTGCCATTCTGACACTTTTCCAGTCTCTCTGTATAACTTGCTAGTGACACTATGTGACATTCTAAGCTCAGTGGCCACTTCTCTGCCTTTCTGTGACTCTTCCAGTCTCTCTGTGTCTCTGTAAAACCTACTGTTGAGACTCCGTGACACTCTAAGCTCAAGGGCCATTTTTTGCCTTCCTGTGACTCTTCCAGTCTCTCTGTATAACCTGCTGGTAAAACTCTGTGACACTCTAAGCTCAGTGGCCACTTCTTTGCTTTTCTGTGACTCTTCCAGTCTCTCTGTCTCTCTGTACAACCAGCTGGTGACACTCTGTGACACTCTAAGTTCAGTGGCCACTTCTCTGCCTTTCGGTGATTCTTGCAATCTCTCTGTGTCTCTGTACAACCTGCTGATGACACTCGGTGACATTTTAAGCTCATTCGCCACTTCCATCTAGGAATATCCTGCTTGAAGCCTTGCAATGGTGCAGTACTGCTGATAAATTAAGTACGTCTTGGTGTTATGATGTCATAATGTGACCAGCATGATGAGGAGGACAGCTTAATACCAATTTAATTGAACCCCGAATTTATAGACTGATTCAACCTTGAAATTTTGGGGGTCGAGTCATGGATTAAACACCTGTTGCGAATTTTGTCATTAAACTTCTTGTTAGAGAACAAAAAGTTGTGCAAAAAGTCCTGAAACATTGAACAGTTTGACATGTGCAATCAAAAGTGTAGAGAAGGTCATTAAGGTCACCTGAAAAGGTCAGAGGGCACCTGAAAGCTGAATATCCCTATTATTTTGTGAGTAGTGTATTCTTCGTAGCGTGCCGTAAACCAGCGCAGCTCATTATCTGCTCTACATGGATAACTCTGCTCACATCATCGTTCTTAGTATTATTTTGGTTTTCTTTCCATGTTAACCTATCTATAAAAGAAATACAATGCTGGATATTTTTAAAATTATTTTAATATTTATTTAATTTTTAACAGAAATCTATAGAATTCTTCAAATAGTTTTTGCAGGAAAGCATTATGTATGTCCTGTGGATGCAGAGCGGAAGCCGGGACATTACCAGGATATTTCTGGACAGCGGGACACAAGTTCCGATCTATCCCCTTTATCCAGGACGGTTGGGAGGTTTGCAGTTTTCTCTTTATATTGTACCACCTCTGACCAGTGGGTGAGGAATTTGTTTTGTAGGGATTCAACAAAAGAGAGGTCGCCTTACTGTTGGCTATTGGGCTCACATAACAATAGCCATTTTTGTGTGCTAAATAACTCAATTTTACATGTTTTTCATAGCAGTAATGCATGTCTGTATTCCCATATTAATTGTTCCACATATTTTAGAGGTACCGAGTGCAACTATCTCCTTTTTGTTACTATGATTCATGTTCAGTTTGCAACTGTTCACATTAGAAAGATAGGATGTACCATCAGTATTTTTCTTAGATTACAGGATCATGCCTTCTGATTGAGTACTCCTAATTTTAATTCTCCATTTACAGGTTCCTATCCACCCGAAGAGAGGCATTAGTTTCATATGGACCGAACAAAACAGAGGTCGCCTTGGCGCTGGCTGTTGGGCTCACATAAATCTGGCCATTTTTCTATGCTAAGTATCTCAGTGTTTGCATGTTTTTCATAGCAGTACGCATGTCTGTATTCCCATACTCATTGTTCCACATATCTTAGCACTACAGAGTGAAAATGTCTCCTTTTTGTTACTATGGTTCATGTTCAGTTTGCACCTGTTCACATTAGAAAAGTAGGAATGTGTGATCAGCCTTTTTCATAGATTACAGGGTCATGCCTTCTGATTGAGCTCCTGCTCTTCAGCCTCAGGCATTTTTAATTCTCCATTTGCAGGTTTCTGTCTGCCTATAAATTGTAGGGTTTTTAACCCAAGGAGAGGCATTACTTTGGTAGGGATCCAACAAAAAAGAAGTCGCCTTGCCGATGGCTGTTGGGCACATATAAAATTGGCCATTTTTGTGTGCTAAGTATCTCTATTCTTACATGTTTTTCATTCCCATATTCATTGTTCCACATATCTTAGCACTGCAGAGTGCAACTGTCTCCTTTTTGTTATTATGTTTCATGTTCAGTTTGCATCTGTTCACATTAGAAAATTAGGATGTGTCATCAGTCTTTCATAGATTACAGGGTTATACCTCCTGATTGAGCTCCTGCTCTTCAGCCTCAGGCAGTTTAAATTCTCCATTTGCAGGTTCCTGTCTGCCTATAAATTGTAGGGTTTTTAACCCAAAGAGAGGTATTACTTTGGTAGGAATCCAACAAAAAAGAGGTCGCCTTGCTGATGGCTGTTGGGCACAGATAAAATTGGCCATTTTTGTGTGCTAAGTATCTCAATTCTTACATGTTTTTCATTCCCATATTCATTGTTACAGATATCTTAGCACTACAGAGTGCAACTGTCTCCTTTTTGTTACTATATTTCATGTTCAGTTTGCACCTGTTCACATTAGAAAAGTAGGATGTGCCATCAGTCTTTCATAGATTACAGGGATATACCTTCTGATTGAGCTCCTGCTCTTCAGCCTCAGGCGTTTTTAATTCTCCATTTGCAGGTTCCTGTCTGCCCATAGATTGTAGATTTTTTTAAACCTAAAAAGAGGCATTAGTTTGCTAGGGACCCAACAAAAATGAGGTCGCCTTGACGCTGGCTGTTGGGCTCACATAAAACTGGACATTTTTCTATGCTAAGTATCTCAAGTTTTGCATGTTTTTCATAGCAGTAATGCATGTCTATATTCCTATATTCATTGTTCCATATATCTTAGAGGCACAGAGTGCAACTGTCTCCTTTTTGTTACTATGTTTCATATCCAGTTTGCACCTGTTCACATTAGAGAGGTAGGATGTGCCATCAGTCTTTTTCTTAGATTAAAGGGTTATCCCTTCTGAATGAGCACTCAGGCGATTTTAATTCTGCATTTGCAGGTTCCTGTCCACCCGTAAATTGTAGGTTTTTTAACCCAAAGGGAGGCATTAGTTTGGTAGGGACCCAAGAAAAAAGATGTTGCCTTGCCGCTGGCTGTTGGGTTCACATAAACCTGGCCATTTTTGTGTGCTAAGTATCTCAATTTTTGCATGTAATGCATGTCTATATTTCTATATTCATTGTTCCACATATCTTAGCTCTACAGAGTGCAACTGTCTCTTTTTTGTTACTTCCAGGTGGGTGACTGTGTGACCACATACGGCCCCGTATCTCCATATTGCAGATCTGGCTCACAAACGTGTGACCGGTGACATTCCTGCCGGCGCGGAGGACAGGAGGCTCCCGATCACGGTGAAGTCTTTTATTGTAAATTGACGCTTATCATCGAGATTCTAATAAATGTTTTGTGCGTGAGACGTTACATGATAATGGAGACGCGTGAGGCTTAATGGCGGGTTGTCTCTCCGCGGAATCCGTCATGTCTGATGACAGCGGTGGATGAGAAGAGGAAAAGAAAGATCTCATTGTTCAGAAATGAAGACGAGCGACGACAGGAGAATGTGAAGGGTAAATAAACTCATTACCATCATTAATATCTGAGTCACCACACGGAGGACATAAAAGTGCCGAATAACGGGCGGCGGGGGAGGGGCACGGTCCATATTTTACCATTCTCACTTTAACACTTTCGCAACATTGTTTCACTGCATCTTAAAAACAATAAGAAAGTTTCCAATTTGTCTCAATAAATATTTTGCTGCCGTTTCACGATTACAGACTAGTTAGGGCCATATATTGCTATATTGTACACGGTATAGTACATTGATCAGATGACCATACGGTGCTTGAGTAATGCAGCATACTGCCATATAGTGCCATATAATGCCCATATAGTGCCCTGCAGTGAGTCCCCCCGGCTTCATCGCCTCGGTCTTTTATTTGTGGATGTTTTTGGCGCCGGCACATAACACCAGAGGAGATTTTACCGAGTCATTTGCAGCCGCGGCCTTTGGTCGTCACATACAAAACACTTTACACTTCCCGGATCTCTCCGCGCTGAGGACATTCACAAGAGCCATTAATTATCTCATAATACACCGCGTGGAACTGTAAATGGATGTGATGTCTGCGCCTGTGAGAGGTCGTCCAGAACTTGCCACCGCCATTATATACATGAGTTTTGCTCTATGTCATTCAATAAGAATATATATATATAAAAAAGATGTAAAAAAATGGGAAAAGGTGCACAGACCATAAAGCAAAACTCTGTGGCCAAGTTACCGCCTCGAGAGACTGAAACATGAAGAAGGCAACATATGTAGAGCAATCATGGTAATTGGTTTATTAGGAAGTCACCAATGAAAACTGCATTTATATCATACTCAATAATAACCCAGTATTCAGTCATCTCCAGAGCTCCCCCTAGTGGTAGCTGTAGACAGGATCTTATGTATCTCTGTATACAGGGAGCTCCCCCTAGTGATGGCTGCAGACAGGATCTTATCATGTATATCTGTATACAGGGAGCTCCCCCTAGTGGTGGCTGCAGACAAGATCTTATCATGTATCTCTGTATACAGGGAGCTCCCCCTAGTGGTGGCTGCAGACAGAATCTTATCATGTATCTCTGTATACAGGGAGCTCCCCCTAGTGGTGGCTGCAGACAGGATCTTATCATGTATCTCTGTATACAGGGAGCTCCCCCTAGTGGTGGCTGCAGACAGGATCTTATCATGTATCTCTGTATACAGAGAGCTCCCCTTAGTGGTGACTGCAGACAGAATCTTATCATGTATCTCTGTATACAGGGAGCTCCCCCTAGTGGTGGCTGCAGACAGGATCTTATCATGTATCTCTGTATACAGGGAGCGCCCCCTAGTGATGGCTGCAGACAGGATCTTATCATGTATCTCTGTATACAGGGAGCTTCCCCTAGTGGTGGCTGCAGACAGGATCTTATCATGTATCTCTGTATACAGAGAGCTCCCCCTAGTGATGGCTGCAGACAGGATCTTATCATGTATCTCTGTATACAGGGAGCTTCCCCTAGTGGTGGCTGCAGACAGGATCTTATCATGTATCTCTGTATACAGGGAGCTCCCCCTAGTGATGGCTGCAGACAGGATCTTATCATGTATCTCTGTATACAGGGAGCTTCCCCTAGTGGTGGCTGCAGACAGGATCTTATCATGTATTTCTGTATACGGGGAGCTCCCCCTAGTGGTGGCTGCAGACAGGATCTTATCATGTATCTCTGTATACAGGGAGCTCCCCCTAGTGGTGACTGCAGACAGGATCTTATCATGTATCTCTGTATACAGGGAGCTCCCCCTAGTGGTGGCTGCAGACAGGATCTTATCATGTATCTCTGTATACAGGGAGCTCCCCCTAGTGGTGGCTGCAGACAGAATCTTATCATGTATCTCTGTATACAGGGAGCTCCCCCTAGTGGTGACTGCAGACAGGAACTTATCATGTATCTCTGTATACAGGGAGCTCCCCCTAGTGGTGGCTGCAGACAGAATCTTATCATGTATCTCTGTATACAGGGAGCTCCCCCTAGTGGTGACTGCAGACAGGATCTTATCATGTATCTCTGTATACAGGGAGCTCCCCCTAGTGGTGGCTGCAGACAGGATCTTATCATGTATCTCTGTATACAGGGAGCTCCCCCTAGTGGTGACTGCAGACAGGATCTTATCATGTATCTCTGTATACAGGGAGCTCCCCCTAGTGGTGGCTGCAGACAGGATCTTATCATGTATCTCTGTATACAGGGAGCTCCCCCTAGTGGTGACTGCAGACAGGATCTTATGTATCTCTGTATACAGGGAGCTCCCCCTAGTGGTGACTGCAGACAGGATCTTATGTATCTCTGTATACAGGGAGCTCCCCCTAGTGATGGCTGCAGACAGGATCTTATCATGTATCTCTGTATACAGGGAGCTCCCCCTAGTGGTGACTGCAGACAGGATCTTATCATGTATCTCTGTATACAGGGAGCTCCCCCTAGTGGTGACTGCAGACAGGATCTTATCATGTATCTCTGTATACAGGGAGCTCCCCCTAGTGATGGCTGCAGACAGGATCTTATCATGTATCTCTGTATACAGGGAGCTCCCCCTAGTGGTGACTGCAGACAGGATCTTATCATGTATCTCTGTATACAGGGAGCTCCCCCTAGTGGTGACTGCAGACAGGATCTTATCATGTATCTCTGTATACAGGGAGCTCCCCCTAGTGGTGACTGCAGACAGGATCTTATCATGTATCTCTGTATACAGGGAGCTCCCCCTAGTGGTGACTGCAGACAGGATCTTATCATGTATCTCTGTATACAGGGAGCTCCCCCTAGTGGTGACTGCAGACAGGATCTTATCATGTATCTCTGTATACAGGGAGCTCCCCCTAGTGATGGCTGCAGACAGGATCTTATCATGTATCTCTGTATACAGGGAGCTCCCCCTAGTGGTGACTGCAGACAGGATCTTATCATGTATCTCTGTATACAGGGAGCTCCCCCTAGTGGTGACTGCAGACAGGATCTTATCATGTATCTCTGTATACAGGGAGCTCCCCCTAGTGGTGACTGCAGACAGGATCTTATCATGTATCTCTGTATACAGGGAGCTCCCCCTAGTGGTGATTGCAGACAGGATCTTATCATGTATCTCTGTATACAGGGAGCTCCCCCTAGTGGTGGCTGCAGACAGGATCTTATCATGTATCTCTGTATACAGGGAGCTCCCCCTAGTGGTGACTGCAGATAGGATCTTATCATGTATCTCTGTATACAGGGAGCTCCCCCTAGTGGTGACTGCAGACAGGATCTTATCATGTATCTCTGTATACAGGGAGCTCCCCCTAGTGGTGACTGCAGACAGGATCTTATCATGTATCTCTGTATACAGGGAGCTCCCCCTAGTGGTGACTGCAGACAGGATCTTATCATGTATCTCTGTATACAGGGAGCTCCCCCTAGTGGTGACTGCAGACAGGATCTTATCATGTATCTCTGCATACAGGGAGCTCCCCCAAGTGGTGACTGCAGACAGGATCTTATCATGTATCTCTGTATACAGGGAGCTCCCCCTAGTGGTGGCTGCAGACAGGATCTTATCATGTATCTCTGTATACAGGGAGCTCCCCCTAGTGATGGCTGCAGACAGGATCTTATCATGTATCTCTGTATACAGGGAGCTCCCCCTAGTGGTGACTGCAGACAGGATCTTATCATGTATCTCTGTATACAGGGAGCTCCCCCAAGTGGTGACTGCAGACAGGATCTTATCATGTATCTCTGTATACAGGGAGCTCCCCCTAGTGGTGGCTGCAGACAGGATCTTATCATGTATCTCTGTATACAGGGAGCTCCCCCTAGTGGTGGCTGCAGACAGGATTTTATCATGTATCTCTGTATACAGGGAGCTCCCCCTAGTGGTGGCTGCAGACAGGATCTTATCATGTATCTCTGTATAAGGGGAGCTCCCCCTAGTGGTGGCTGCAGACAGGATCTTATCATGTATCTCTGTTCACAGGGAGCTCCCCCTAGTGGTGACTGCAGACAGGATCTTATCATGTATCTCTGTATACCGGGAGCTCCCCCTAGTGGAGGCTGCAGACAGGATCTTATCATGTATCTCTGTACACAGGGAGCTCCCCCTAGTGGTGGCTGCAGACAGGATCTTATCATGTATCTCTGTATACAGGGAGCTCCCCCTAGTGGTGGCTGCAGACAGGATCTTATCATGTATCTCTGTATACAGGGAGCTCCCCCTAGTGGTGTCTGCAGACAGGAACTTATCATGTATCTCTGTATACAGGGAGCTCCCTCTAGTGGTGGCTGCAGACAGGATCTTATCATGTATCTCTGTATACAGGGGGCTCCCCCTAGTGGTGGCTGCAGACAGGATCTTATCATGTATCTCTGTATACAGGGAGCTCCCCCTAGTGGTGGCTGCAGACAGGATCTTATCATGTATCTCTGTATACAGGGAGCTCCCCCTAGTGGTGGCTGCAGACAGGATTTTATTATGTATCTCTGTATACAGGGAGCTCCCCCTAGTGGAGGCTGCAGACAGGATCTTATCATGTATCTCTGTATACAGGGAGCTCCCCCTAGTGGTGGCTGCAGACAGGATCTTATCATGTATCTCTGTATACAGGGAGCTCCCCCTAGTGGTGGCTGCAGACAGGATCTTATCATGTATCTCTGTATAAGGGGAGCTCCCCCTAGTGGTGGCTGCAGACAGGATCTTATCATGTATCTCTGTTCACAGGGAGCTCCCCCTAGTGGTGACTGCAGACAGGATCTTATCATGTATCTCTATATACAGGGAGCTTCCCCTAGTGGTGGCTGCAGACAGGATCTTATCATGTATCTCTGTATACAGGGAGCTCCCCCTAGTGGTGGCTGCAGACAGGATTTTATTATGTATATCTGTATACAGGGAGCTCCCCCTAGTGGTGGCTGCAGACAGGATTTTATCATGTATCTCTGTATACAGGGAGCTCCCCCTAGTGGTGGCTGCAGACAGGATCTTATCATGTATCTCTGTATACAGGGAGCTCCTCCTAGTGGTGGCTGCAGACAGGATCTTATCATGTATCTCTGTTCACAGGGAGCTCCCCCTAGTGGTGACTGCAGACAGGATCTTATCATGTATCTCTATATACAGGGAGCTTCCCCTAGTGGTGGCTGCAGACAGGATCTTATCATGTATCTCTGTATACAGGGAGCTCCCCCTAGTGGTGGCTGCAGACAGGACCTTATCATGTATCTCTGTATACAGGGAGCTCCCACTGGTGGTGACTGCAGATAGAATCTTATCATGTATCTCTGTATACAGGGAGCTCCCCCTAGTGGTGACTGCAGATAGAATCTTATCATGTATCTCTGTATACAGGGAGCTCCCCCTAGTGGTGGCTGCAGACAGGATTTTATTATGTATCTCTGTATACAGGGAGCTCCCCCTAGTGGTGGCTGCAGACAGGATTTTATCATGTATCTCTGTATACAGGGAGCTCCCCCTAGTGGAGGCTGCAGACAGGATCTTATCATGTATCTCTGTATACAGGGAGCTCCCCCTAGTGGTGGCTGCAGACAGGATCTTATCATGTATCTCTGTATACAGGGAGCTCCCCCTAATGGTGGCTGCAGACAGGATTTTATCATGTATCTCTGTATACAGGGAGCTCCCCCTAGTGGAGGCTGCAGACAGGATCTTATCATGTATCTCTGTATACAGGGAGCTCCCCCTAGTGGTGGCTGCAGACAGGATCTTATTATGTATCTCTGTATACAGGGAGCTCCCCCTAGTGGTGGCTGCAGACAGGATCTTATCATGTATCTCTGTATACAGGGAGCTCCCCCTAGTGGAGGCTGCAGACAGGATCTTATCATGTATCTCTGTATACAGGGAGCTCCCCCTAGTGGTGGCTGCAGACAGGATCTTATTATGTATCTCTGTATACAGGGAGCTCCCCCTAGTGGTGGCTGCAGACAGGATCTTATCATGTATCTCTGTATACAGGGAGCTCCCCCTAGTGGTGGCTGCAGACAGGATCTTATCATGTATCTCTGTATACAGGGAGCTCCCCCTAGTGGTGGCTGCAGACAGGATCTTATTATGTATCTCTGTATACAGGGAGCTCCCCCTAGTGGTGGCTGCAGACAGGATCTTATCATGTATCTCTGTATGCAGGGAGCTCCCCCTAGTGGTGGCTGCAGACAGGATCTTATCATGTATCTCTGTATACAGGGAGCTCCCCCTAGTGGTGGCTGCAGACAGGATCTTATCATGTATCTCTGTATACAGGGAGCTCCCACTAGTGGTGGCTGCAGACAGGATCTTATCATGTATCTCTGTATATAGGGAGCTCCCTCTAGTGGTGGCTGCAGACAGAACCTTATCATGTATCTCTGTATACAGGGAGCTCCCCCTAGTGGTGGCTGCAGACAGAATATTATCATGTATCTCTGTATACAGGGAGCTCCCTCTAGTGGTGGCTGCAGACAGGATCTTATCATGTATCTCTGTATACAGGGATCTCCCCCTAGTGGTGGCTGCAGACAGGATCTTATCATGTATCTCTGTATACAGGGAGCTCCCCCTAGTGGTGGCTGCAGACAGGATCTTATGTATCTCTGTATACAGGGAGCTCCCCCTAGTGGTGGCTGCAGACAGGATCTTATGTGCTGATCATTATGGCATCTCTAAGCTGATGATATATGATAAAAAATTAGAACACAAATATTTACATAAGATTATTATAGAGGAGTTCTGTTGCATTTAGTACAGTGAGAACAGAGTTATTATGTTATTGTATCTGCAGGGAGATATAATAAAGGTCACGTTGTTTGTGCCCTGTATTTTTTCCTTGCACCCGGCATTGACTCTTTATATTTTCTGGACGCGGTGTCTCTTGTGCCGCGGTGCGCCGGCGCTTTCTGGTAAACTGTGCGCAGCGTGTTCCCCGGCCCGGCTTATTAAAGCTGCATAATTCTCCCCGTGCTAATTATTCCCGATGGATTTTCAGCTTAGGGTCTTTCTATTGCCAGAAAGTCGTCAATGAGAAGTCATTAATTGCGGATCTGAATGCAGCAAAGGTTTGTTGGGCTTTTACTCTACAATGCTCCTTGACACCAGGACGTGAGTGCGGGAGGTAATTATATGAGTATTGACCCCTGAACACCGAGACATGGAATAAAGAGCCATATATCGACCTGTGCACATTGTGGTGTCGCTGCGGGGGAGGGGGCCGCAGTGATTAACGGGGTTTCTAATGGCTCCTGATTGCTGCTGTGTGATTCCTGATGGTAGACTACCGGCGGATCGGACAACACAACCTCCATTTTAGCTTTTTCTATACCAGGATCCTTTTGTATGTGTTTGTTGCTTGCAGTAAATAGTTTTTACTTATAATCTGGTCCATAAAGACCACAAAAAGTATTCACACCCCATCCTGCACTATTACCTGCAGGTAGCCTTTTTTATCTCCTGTTTGGCAGATTTGATTGCCACCAAATTTATTTATGACCACAACAGCCAATCAATGGGCTCTGTGTGCTCTCTGTACCTGTACATCATTGTCACGGGTGTGTCATGGGTGACAGACAGTCCTGTGGTGTCCGGCTGTAGAAGGTCACAGTGTTTGGCTGCACAAACTGCTCCCTGACCTTCTATTCTTCTGGCTGTAGTGTAAATGGTATCCTATGTATCTTCTTTGCTTGGGGTTAATCCCTTTCCATTTAGGACCCTGCGGATATCCTCATCTTTCAGTTACTAATCATCATCCCATCCTCTTGTGTCCTTAAATACCCACATTTCCCCCTTAAAACATGTCCGATCTCTTCAGGCTTCAGGAAACACTGACAAGAAGGACCCAGCTGGCAGGAGTGACGTCACTCAGCTCACCGGAGATCATACCCGGATTCCCACGGTGTGACCTCTGGTGACCTGAAGCACTCTTAAAATGCGGGGCCGTGTCCTGCACCCTGCCAGTACTTTAACAGTGACAGTGCCGGCATGGAGGTGCGGGCTGCCTCGGACGGCATTGTCAGTGTTAAAGTGTGGAGCCTGTCCCGCTCCCCGCCAGCACTTCAACACTGACAATACCATCTGGGGAGAGCGGTGATCACAGCCTGCAATCTGCTGTCAACTGCCTGGGGTGTCTCAGTAGCTCCTCCTGGAAGAGAATACAGCTCTGCCAGGAGGAGCTGCCGGGGCCCGAGGTCAGTATATGCAGCAGCAGGGAGGAGCTGCCGAGACACCTCTGGCTGACAGCAGATGGCAGGCTGTGATCATCGCTCATAATGGGAGTGTTAGATGCCTCAGTCTCAAAGGCGTTGCAAAGGGGGGGCGGAGGGGGCAGTCCGCCCCGGGCGGCACGTGTCAGGGGGGCGGCATTTTGGCCACTCGCCTTCAGTTCTGCTGCCCCCGGGCCGAGTTCCGGGGACCGCAGTCCTCGGCAGGAAACTGTGGCTGCCGTCCTCCTGGCTTGAGCTTCATCTGTGGGCGGAGCTACCGCGCGGCCTGCTCAGTCCCACAGATAAAGGAGGCGCAGTGGCAGCCAGCGACCACCGGCGCTGTATGGGCCCCCTCTCCTCCGTGACCGAGCGGTAAGTGCTCCCCCCCTCAACCTGTATACTCCCTCCCAGCTACCCGGTTTGTGGGCCCCAGTGAGCTACATGGGCTTTCCCCCCCCGGAGCCGCATGTGCGGTCCCGCAAGAGCCACATGTGTGGGCCCCCAGGATCCGCGTGTGCGGGCCCCCAAGAGCCACATGTGTGGGCCCCCAAAAGCTGCGTGCATGTCTATATATGAAGCAGAGTTGTGTGTGTGTATGTATGTATGCAGTAGAGCTGTGTGTGTCTGTCTGTATGTAGCAGAGTTGTGTGTTTCTGTATGTATGCATGTATGCAGCAGCCTCAGAGTTGTGTGTGTCTGTATGTATGCATGCAGTAGAGCTGTGTGTCTGTATGTATGCATGTATGCAGCAGCTACAGAGTTGTGTGTGTCTGTATGTATGTAGCAGAGTTGTGTGTGTCTGTCTGTATGCAGCAGAGCTGTGTGTGTCTGTCTGTATGCAGCAGAGCTGTGTGTGTCTGTCTGTATGCAGCAGAGCTGTGTGTGTCTGTATGTATGCAGCAGAGCTGTGTGTGTGTGTGTATAATAGGCCTACATGTGTGTAAAAAGTTGAAAGTCTAGGACTAATAGCAGCAGTCTACAATTAGATCTTTGATTGTAGTTCCATGAAAAATAAATATTTTGATGGCTTTCCGGATTTTTGAAAGTTTCTGGATTATCGACGGCCAACGGAGGGGGGCGGCAAATTTGATGACCGCCCCAGGCGGCAAAAGCAGTAGCTACGCCACTGATCAGCCTAGATATAGATACTGTGGTAGCAGAGGAGACAGAGCACAGTGGGAGGAGCAGAGACGTGGTGAAGAAACAGTCTAGAAAGTCAGTTCAGTTCTGCACAGGAGGTCCTGGGACCATGAGCTCTGTGTCAGAGTCCACCTAGGCCTCAGGAGGTCTCCTCCTTTGTGTCCTAGAGGCAAGAGATGGAGAACGCAGAAGTCCCACTCTGCTGCTGGAGGATAATACCAGAGCGAGGGCTGGAGAGAAGGTCACTCCATTGAGCAGCGGCAGCAGAACGGTAACGCAGGAGGAAAGTGGCCATGTCTCTCCGGGAAAGTTTGTTGGAAATGTGTCTCCTACAAAGGTTATTTGCTAAATAAAGAAGTTGGAGTTTGAGATTACCTAGTAGCAATGTGATATAGACTTTGTTGCGCTCCCCTATAGTTTATTCCATTTTATAAAAAAATATAGAAACAAAATGCTACATTTTATCTACAGAGAAATCAAGGAAAAAATAAAAACAAACAAAAAAACAAACATCTCCAAATCCTAAATAAATAAGTAAATAAATAAATAAAAAAAAGTAAACATAAAAAGTCAGATGCCGGCCGATTTGTGTAAGTTGCATTAGAGCAGATGCTTTGTGGTTTCCCCCGATCTGTGAAGACCCCGTAGTGTGGCTGCTTCTTCCCAGTTTCCCGTCTTCGTAGATGAGTCCATCGTTCCCACCTGGCAGCCCCTCCACATTACGGAACAATAAAATCTGTCTTCATTAAGGAGGAATTCCTTGGCCTCTATAATTGCATTTCTTGCAGCTAATTGGGATGGCTATTGATAGATTTATACGCAGAGATTTGGCTCTTCTGCTGGGCGACCTCTGTGGACACCGCGGTGCCAGGCGTGGACCGCGCTGCCAGGAGCAGGGATGCAATTTGTCACAGTACCTGAGTCTGCCCTGGGCTGAGCAGCTGTTCTGACCAGAAGATGCATTCACATGGAAGCGCATCACGTCTGGCCTCCTGGATCTCCCGCCATTTATCGCCTTTGTATTTGGATTGACCACTTTGTATCATCAAGTTTGACCGATGTGGAGCGAAACCACTTGAGGCTCATGTGCATGCGTCTGGGGTCAATAAATTAGCCATACAGCACCCACGGCTCGCTATGCGCCCATATCGAACCAACATGTGTCCCCTAGTTGTTGGTATTGCCTATGGAAGATAATAGTTGATTGCACAAGAAATGTCTATGCGGCCATAACACAGACCCATTGGGTTACCGTGCATCCGTGATGGTGGCAGCCATATTTTAAAAGGATAACCCCAATTTTGCATAAAGTATATAGCAATGCAAAAAATCTGCACCTAACCCAGAGCACTTAAAGGAGTTGTCTGAAGATCTTTCTTAGGCCTCTTTCACACGTTCTTGCTTCCGGTACGTGTTTGGCAGTTTTCTCACGTACCGGAGACACGTACACCTTGGTTTTCCTATGGTTTTGGACACACGTATGTATTTACGCACGTAACGTGTGTCAGTTCCGTACTAACGTGTGTCCGTGTATTTCTCACGCCAACATGTCCATTTTCTCTCCGGCATCACAGGTGTCACACAGAATGCAAACGTGTCACACGTAACACACACGGACCACACGGATGTGTTCCGTGTGACACGCACCGGAGAGAAGACGTGTCTGTGAGAAAAAAACAAAACATTACTCACCTTCTCCAGCCCTCCTGTCTCTGCCGCTGCTGTCACTTGCTGCCGACCGCCGCTCATTATGCTCATTGCATATTCACTTCACTGTGGCCGGAAGCAGCAGCAGCGGGGAGTCTGCAGGACCGGAGACCGAAGATCAGCACCACGGACAGCAACGCCAGGGACAGGTGAGCAGAAAGTTCCCGTTTTCCGTGTGTTATCTCGGATAACACACGGAGAACACACGTGTGCCATAAACACGGGTCACGCAGGGTAAAACGCACCTTTGACACGTCCATGAAAAATGTGCGTGGTTTTTCACGGACATGTGAGAGAGGCCTTAAGGAGCACACCACGCTTCTGCCTCCCGAGCTTGGAACAGTGCAGTGATTGAGTGACAGTTCAGACCAGCGGGATCATCGAGTCTCTGGCCAAACTGTGCGCTCTCTGATGCCGCAAAAAGGGACAGCTTCAGAGAAGTGCTAGCAAGCTGTAAAGCAAAGAGCTTGTAAGTGCTCTGCTTCTGTCACGGCAGGTGCGAGAGGACTCCCGGGAAGTGGAGTAACACAGAGGCTATTGTGCTAGGGAGAGGGAAGGGGGGGGTCACCTGATAATACTCACCTAAGGCTGTATCCTTCGCTCCCTAAATGTCCCTAGATGGGTCCTCCCCCTGCGTGCTGTCACGTGCCTAAGTCTTTGCTGCCCCTGAACTCCCCTTGCCTAGTGGGAAGGCCAGCGCAATAAAGCACCATGAGATAGATAAGACAACCACGTGGGGAAAGACACAACTAATAGTAGTCCACAGCTTCTACAGCAGGAAACTTCTCAGCTGCAATAGAAGTGACACCTGGGCTTCTGCAGACAGGCAACTTCAAAGTGGAAAGTATAGAATGAGCTATAACCGGCAAAGGGTGGAGTAAGGAGCAGATATTTATAGTGGAAGTGGCTGAAGCTGAGATTACAACTACCTGTTAGATCACAACAGGAAACTTCTCAGCTACAACAAAAACAAACACCTCAGCTTCTCCAGAGACAGGCTCCTTCAAAGTGAACAGTATAGAATGAACTATAGCCGGTATAGGGAGGAGTGAAGAGCTATTTATAGCAGAAAGGAGTGGCTGCAGTTGAGGTTACAACTATCTGCAAGATAGATAGTACCCTTAACCCCTACAGCACTGGATGGAATTAAATAAGCTCTAACTAATGGTAAACGACGAGCGGGTACTAAAGAGGATCTGTGATCAGCAATATGCTGTCACCTTCTGATCCCAGATCCCCGAGATCACAATGACAGCTCCTTGCCTATTTACACAGGATCAGCACATGATAAGTAAAGTACAGTATGTTGATAATGACTACAGCTGTCAAATGCTGCAAAATAAAATCCAAAACCAGAAAAAAATAGAAAACATAAGACAATTTGCAATTTTACTTGAGAATTTGAGTTGTTTATTACAATAGAACGATCCAGTCAGAGGATTCGGCATTGTCATGAAGTCGCAGCATGGAGATTATTCACAATCTTATAATTATGGGTTTTTGGGTTTTTTCTAAAACCATATTGAATGAATTACAACTTAATGGCATCTATTATGAACATGAGGCTTTTCACAAATTTGTTTTTATCAATATTTTATAGATTTGATACATTATGACTTTTGTCCTTGTCAGAACATTACAGTTACATTTCATTGTTATCGGATTCATTGTTTCTTTGTTGCCGGCTTCATTGTTTCGCTGTTGCCGACTTCATTGTTTCACTGTTGCCAGCTTCATTGTTTCACTGTTACCGACTTCATTGTGTCATTGTTGCCGGCTTTATTGTTTTCGGCTTTATTGTTTCACTTTTGCCGGCTTCATTGTTTCCTTGTTGCCGGCTTCATTGTTTCACTTTTGCCGGCTTCATTGTTTCCTTGATGCCGGCTTCATTGTTTAATTGTTGCCAGCTTCATTGTGTCATTGTTGCCGGCTTCATTGTGTCATTGTTGCCGGCTTCATTGTTTCTCTGTTGATGGCTTCATTGTTTCATTGTTGCCAGCTTCATTGTTTCACTGTTGCCGGCTTCATTGTTTTATTGTTGCCGGCTTCATTGTTTCACTGTTGCCGGCTTCATTGTTTAATTGTTGCCGGCTTCATTGTTTCACTGTTGCCGGCTTCATTATGTCATTGTTGCCGGCTTCATTGTGTCATTGTTTCCGGCTTCATTGTGTCATTGTTGCCAGCTTCATTGTTTTATTGTTGCCGGCTTCATTGTTTCATTGTTTCCGGCTTCATTGTTTCCTTGATGCCGACTCCATTGTGTCATTGTTGCCGGCTTCATTGTTTTATTGTTGCCGGCTTCATTGTTTCCTTGATGCCGGCTTCATTGTTTCATTGTTGCCGGTTTCATTGTTTCCTTGATGCCGGCTTCATTGTTTCATTGTTGCCGGCTTCATTGTTTCCTTGATGCCGGCTTCATTGTTTCATTGTTGCCGGTTTCATCATTCTTCCAAGCTGCATCTAATTGTAAAGCTCTTGTACTGCGCTCCACCTATTATTCTCATCACTTATTCTCTTTGCTGCGCCCTTTACGGTGACCTACAGAAATATCTGGTGAAACACAGAAACCCATCCCGCCCATGATGCCATTGTCATTGTAGGTCACCCATGAAGAGTCTCCATTATCGGGACGTCGGCGTTGGATGAACTCTCCTGGAGATGATACATGGAGATGCCGGGGACCTGTCAGTCACCACTGAGCTCCCTGCAGCCGATACTAATGAACATCTCGTTACAGGGCGACAATAATAAGGAAATAAATCCTGATAATACTGATACACCGGGGCGGCGGAATTATTTTTGGATCCTTCACAATTAGTTAAGAACCACATAGAAATGTTATTGATTGAAGTTATCCTTCTAACACCTATCCATTGGGTGAGTGATAATTGATGGCGTCCTGACCACTGAGACCCCTAATTATGTTCTTGGGGGTCCCGTATGCCCCACGTGGATGGAGCTGCACTATGCATATGAAATCCCTCTCGATTCACTTTTGTGGGGGCGATAACTCGGCCATAGACGGTGGATGAAGTGGACCTCGTGCGAGCTGCTCCCTACAGCCCCATCCACACAGGGTCAGTGGTGGTCCAAGTGTTCGGACCCCCATACACCCAGTACCTATTCTGTTACAAGGTCATTCCCAAAATAACAAGTTATCCCCTGTCTTCAGACTATGGGATAATGCTGTGATCGCTGGGGATCCAACGTATGGGACCCTCATTGATCCCAGAAACAGAGAATGGGGCTTGAATGGAGCGGAGATGCACGTGCGCGGCCTCTGCGCCATTCATTGTTTATTGGGGTGGCGGAGAAAGCCAAGAGCTGCGCTCACCATAAACAATAGTGCAGCAGGGGTTGAGCCAGGGGCGGACATATCATTGGTGCAATCCACGGGAGCCTAAGAGTTAATGGGGCTGTTGGACTCCAGGGGCCCGTATATTGTTCTTGCCTCGCACAGGGGCCGCTTCTCTCTGTGTCCACCGGTGCGTTGAGCATCTTCGCTCCGGTCCAGGCAATGATCTGCTGCATCAATCTCACAATCACAGGGGTCCCAACAGCTGGACCCCCAGGGACCCGCAGGTTATCTCCATTCTTGTGTGGATAGGGGATTACTTGTTATTTAGGGAATAACCTTTTGATATATAAATACTGAGAGGAACAACCCCTTTAAGACACTGCAATGTGCACACTATGGCACTACTCTGCACTTTATGGCCGTATTATTCAGCCATTATTCAGCCATTATTCTGTACATTTGGCGCAGGCCGCTTGTTATTCTTCCAGGACAGTTTCTGAAATCAGAGTTGAGAATGATCGCTGCGGATGACAAGAAACCTTCCATGTCTGTGCAGAGATGTCACATGACCATTGTGGTCACTGATTGGCTGCAGCGGTCACATGCTGGACACTTGTAAACACAGAGCACGAGGTGCGTCTGAGCTGGGCGATGAGGCGGGGGAATAGTCGCCTTTCTTTATACTTCTGCTCTTATCTTCTCTAAACCTATTCAGTGCATTTTGGGTGGAACCATCCTCCGGAGCAGCGCTCTAGATTCTGCCTCCATGTCTTCATATCTTTATTCTGCTACAATCTGTGTGAATAATCTCAGCTAAACAAGAGACTGGGCTGTAGCACACGGGAGAGTGTTGTTTCTGAGCAGCGCCCTTGATACATTGTATCTTTCCTCATCACCATTGTTCCATTGAGTGCAGGTTCTTCCCCCGCTCAGCGTCGCTGCGTGCGATCCGCGGATGTTATTGCTGCGGCGTGGGTCCGGGTGATGGAGACTGCCATTGTCGCAGCTGCTCATTCATTGTAACGCGTCATCTATTGATACAATTTCCCGCTTATCTTCTCAGCGCTATAATATTACATGGAGGGAAATATGAAGAGTGAAAGCTGCAATCAGCGTCCTGGGATCTGCTCTGCACCGCTCGTCTCTCTGCACCGCTTGTCTCTCCTGCGCAGCTCATCTCTCCTGCACCGCTCGTCTCTCCTGCACCGCTCGTCTCTCTGCACCGCTCGTCTCTCCTGCGCAGCTCATCTCTCCTGCACCGCTCGTCTCTCCTGCACCGCTCGTCTCTCTGCACCGCTCGTCTCTCCTGCGCAGCTCATCTCTCCTGCACCACTCGTCTCTCCTGCGCAGCTCATCTCTCCTGCACCGCTCGTCTCTCCTGCACCGCTCGTCTCTCTGCACCGCTTGTCTCTCCTGCGCAGCTCATCTCTCCTGCACCGCTCGTCTCTCCTGCACCGCTCGTCTCTCTGCACCGCTCGTCTCTCCTGCGCAGCTCATCTCTCCTGCGCAGCTCATCTCTCCTGCACCGCTCGTCTCTCTGCACCGCTCGTCTCTCCTGCGCAGCTCATCTCTCCTGCACCGCTCGTCTCTCTGCGCCGCTCGTCTCTCCTGCGCCGCTCGTCTCTCCTGCGCCGCTCGTCTCTCCTGCACCGCTCGTCTCTCTGCCCCGCTCGTCTCTACTGCACCGCTCGTTTCTCTGCGCCGCTCGTCTCTCCTGCACCGCTCGTCTCTCTGCCCCGCTCGTCTCTACTGCACCGCTCGTTTCTCTGCACCGCTCGTCTCTCTGCACCGCTCGTCTCTCTGCACCGCTCGTCTCTCTGCACCGCTCGTCTCTCCTGCACCGCTCGTCTCTCTGCACCGCTCGTCTCTACTGCACCGCTCGTCTCTCTGCGCCGCTCGTCTCTCCTGCACCGCTCGTCTTTCTGCGCCGCTCGTCTCTCCTGCACCGCTCGTCTCTCTGCACCGCTCGTCTCTCCTGCACCGCTCGTCTCTCTGCCCCGCTCGTCTCTCTGCCCCGCTCGTCTCTCTGCGCCGCTCGTCTCTCCTGCACCGCTCGTCTCTCTGCCCCGCTCGTCTCTACTGCACCGCTCGTTTCTCTGCACCGCTCGTCTCTCTGCACCGCTCGTCTCTCTGCACCGCTCGTCTCTCTGCACCGCTCGTCTCTCCTGCACCGCTCGTCTCTCTGCACCGCTCGTCTCTACTGCACCGCTCGTCTCTCTGCGCCGCTCGTCTCTCCTGCACCGCTCGTCTTTCTGCGCCGCTCGTCTCTCCTGCACCGCTCGTCTCTCTGCACCGCTCGTCTCTCCTGCACCGCTCGTCTCTCTGCCCCGCTCGTCTCTCTGCCCCGCTCGTCTCTCTGCACCGCTCGTCTCTCTGCACCGCTCGTCTCTCCTGCACCACTCGTCTCTCTCCACCGCTCGTCTCTCCTGCACCGCTCGTCTGTCTGCACCGCTCGTCTCTCCTGCGCCGCTCGTCTCTCCTGCACCGCTCGTCTCTCCTGCACCGCTCGTCTCTCCTGCACTGCTCGTCTCTCCTGCGCCGCTCGTCTCTCCTGCGCCGCTCGTCTCTCCTGCGCCGCTCGTCTCTCCTGCGCCGCTCGTCTCTCTGCGCCGCTCGTCTCTCCTGCACCGCTCGTCTCTCTGCACTGCTCGTCTCTCCTGCACTGCTCGTCTCTCTGTCGCGGGCGGAGGAGGGGACGCTGCGCTCTCCCACTGCTCGGGTCCGGCTGCCGCTGCTGCTGCGGCCGCTGCTCGGTGGTGGCTCGAGCGGTGGGCCGGATCCCGGGGACTCGAGCGGCGCTCCTCACCCGTGAGTGAAAAGGGGGGTGATTGGTTGTGGGGGTTTTGATTATGGATATTGTCCGTGACGCCACCCACGGTTGTGGTGATAATGGTGACACCACCGCTGCTCTGGACGGGGATCCCGGGAGCGGTAACTGGGAGCAGCTTGGTTGTTAATTCTCCCCTCCGTGGGTAGGGGTTTGGTTGTCCCAGGGCCCGGTGATGGGGTAGGGATGGATGGCAGGCGGGTTACGGGGCCCCGCGAGGTGCAGGGTCGCGGGGGCAGCGCTGTGCCGCACGGCACGGTGGTACTCACTCAGCCAAAGATGAGGACACAGTTTTCGGTAAACACACGGCTGGATGGACGGGTCCCACAGACGGCTGCGGTGTTGTTGCTCCCAGCGGGTTGATGGCAACTGCCTTTCCCTGCACCTAGATACAGTAGATGGTTCCAATGGGTTCCCACCGGTAACCCGCTCCCCCGCTTGGATATGGGCCGGAGGAGCCCCTTTTTGCCTGCAGGCGCTGGCCCTGAGAAACGGTTGCCTTGGCGGTGGCGGTGTCTCTCTCACTGGGTTGGACTGTTGCCTTCTGTCGGGACTTGACTGTTTGGAAACCCAGGAGGTTCCCTTCACTAACGGATTCGGCAAATTCACGGTGACTCCTAGCCTTGCCGGGGTCCGAAAAGCCCCTGTCAGATGGTGCTGACTTCTCTTTGTGTACCGGTCCGGTACCGCCGGGCCACCGCCCGTCCACGGTCCTTACGGTAGACTCCAATCGGCCACTCCTGCAGACGGTCACCACCGTCTGCCAACCTTGCTGCTCTGTCCGGGCCACACACCCGGACCAACTTCAGACTGCTTAGCTGTCACTTTTCTCCTCTCTCACTACTCTCCCTCCTTCCACTTTCACTGTAAACTCTGAACTGCCTGTGTTTTCCCGCCTCCAGGACTGTGAACTCCTCCACCTGGCCCACCCCCTGGTGTGGACATCAGCCCCTGGAGGAAGGCAACAAGGGTTTTGTGTTTTGGCTTTGGTGTGCCTGCTGGGAGTGTGGGGTGTGTGGGTGTTGTGCTCTGTGGCCCCTGGCTTGTCCAGGGCGCCACAACTCTTGCACCGCTCGTCTCTCCTGCACTGCTCGTCTCTCCTGCACTGCTCGTCTCTCCTGCACTGCTCGTCTCTCCTGCAGTGCTCGTCTCTCTGTACCGCTCGTCTCTCTGCCCTGCTCGTCTCTCCTGCACCGCTCGTCTCTCCTACACCTCTCGTCTCTCCTGCGCTGCTCGTCTCTCCTGCGCTGCTCGTCTCTCCTGCACCGCTCGTCTCTCCTACACCTCTCGTCTCTCCTGCGCTGCTCGTCTCTCCTGCGCTGCTCGTCTCTCCTGCACCGCTCGTCTCTCTGCACTGCTTGTCTCTCCTGCACCGCTTGTCTCTCCTGTGCCGCTCGTCTCTACAGCGCCACTCGTCTCTCTGCGCCTATCGTCTCTCCTGCACTGCTTGTCTCTCCTGCACCACTCGTCTCTCCTGCGCTGCTCGTCTCTCCTGCGCTGCTCGTCTCTCCTGCACCGCTCGTCTCTCTGCACTGCTTGTCTCTCCTGCACCGCTTGTCTCTCCTGTGCCGCTCGTCTCTACAGCGACGCTCGTCTCTACAGCGCCACTCGTCTCTCTGCGCCTATCGTCTCTCCTGCACTGCTTGTCTCTCCTGCACCACTCGTCTCTCCTGCACCGCTCGTCTCTCTTCTCTGCTCGTCTCTCCTGCACCGCTCTTCTCTCCTGCACCACTTGTCTCTCTTGCACCGCTCGTCTCTCTTGCACCGCTCCTCTCTCCTGCACCGCTCGTCTCTCCTGCGCTGCTCGTCTCTCCTGCACCACTCGTCTCTCTATGCCGCTCGTCTCTCCTTCACCGCTCATCTCTCTGCGCCGCTCGTCTCTCCTGCGCCGCTCGTCTCTCCTGCTTCTCCCGTTTCTCTGCGCCGCTCGTCTCTCCTGCACCGCTCATCTCTCTGCAGCGCTCGTCTCTCTGCGCCGCTCGTCTCTCCTGCACCGCTCGTCTCTCTGCGCCGCTCGTCTCTTTGCACTGCTCCGTCTCTCCTGCGTCGCTCCCGTCTCTCTGCGACGCTCGTCTCTCCTGCACCGCTCGTCTCTCTGCGCCGCTCGTCTCTCCTGCGCCACTCCCGTCTCTCCTGTGCCGCTCATCTCTCCTGCACTGCTTGTCTCTCTGCGCCGCTTGACTCTCCTGCGCCGCTCCCGTCTCTTCTGCGCCGCTCGTCTCTCCTGCACTGCTCGTCTCTCCTGTGCCGCACCCGTCTCTTCTGCGCCGCTCATCTCTCCTGCGCCACTCGTCTCTCCTGCGCTGCTCTTCTCTCCTGCGCTGCACCCGTCTCTTCTGCGCCGCTCGTCTCTCCTGCGCTGCTCTTCTCTCCTGCGCTGCACCCGTCTCTTCTGCGCCGCTCATCTCTCCTGCGCCGCTCATCTCTCCTGCACCGCTCGTCTCTCTGTGCAGCTCATCTTTCTGTGCCGCTCGTCTCTCCTGCGCCAAGTTCACCTTTATATACTGCTGCCTTAATGTGCCAAGATTGTCTACATCTTATTTATACCATTGAATTCGGAAGCAGCGCACTTTCCAATGATAAAGGCATCTTTGTCCGTATAGTCATCACTTGGCTGGATGATGCACGTAATGACATCTCTGGGCCTGGTCATTGCCGAACAAGACCGGACAGCAGCGAGGCAAGTAACGGCTGCGGGGGCATCTTTTTTTTCTTCCTATAAACCTGCAAAATGTCTAAAACAAATAACAAAAAATGTGGAATTGTTTGTAAAATCTGAGACGGATTTCCTTTGCTTTGAACGAATTTAACCATCTCGACTCCCAATCATCCTGTACTGTGTAATACCTTAAAGCGCTGCGGAATATGTTGGCGCTATAGAAATAAAACTTACTTTAGAAATAATAAAACTTATTAAAGCCCTGTGCGCACGCTGCGGATTTACCCGCGGATTTTTACCTGCGGAATTTATGAGCATGTCACTTCTTTTCCGCAGTTACCTGTAGGTTTTTGCCATAGATAATGGTAAAAACCATGGGGACCAACTTGCGGAAAATCTGTGGTAAATCCGCGGCAAACTGCGGCAAACAACGGCAAAACCGCGGGTGTGGGATTCTTTCAAAGGGTGTTTTTTTCTTAAGAAAAAGGCACTTTCTGGTGCGCACATGGCCATTGGGAAATTTGGGAGGTTTTATGGGCGAATTCTGAGCAGGGCTTAAAGGATCACATGGATGGAGCGTTAGATATTGGCTATTTGCAGACATTGACTATTTGGTTCCAGAAATTTCTGCACCATTTCTGCATCTCTTTGTAGGTAAAACACAGTAGAAAACACACGAATTTGCCGCGTTTTTGCTGTGTTTTGATGCATTTTTTGCATTTTTTTTTTCATAGCTTTCAATGACAAAAAACACAGACAAAACCAATGAAAAAGCTGACATCCTCCAGATTATTTTCTGCACAAAATCTGCATGGAGGAAATA